>NC_056749.1:447915103-448070103 GCF_019279795.1 Protopterus annectens | reverse complement strand
AGACACTCCTGGGATGTAAAGATTATTACACTGTGAATCTATTATTCAACTTCAACTTTCTTTGGTAATGTTCACTGTAAAAGATGTCAGAGGAAGTAGGACTTCCTGCATGGTTAGCCCTTTGCTGTTTTACTCCCTGCCTGTATATACATTAGGATCCATATGTTTTTAATAGACTATGAGTTGCAATGTAAGAATAATCCAAGAGGGTACAAATCTATAATCAGTAACCTATGTAAAGTGGAGAAATGACCTACAAATACTGCACATGATAATTAATAGAAAACATTTGTAAAATTGCATACTTGGATTAAAAAGTTCCATTGAGAAGTTTATACTTGTAGGAGTAGAGGGCATTGGTGGTAAAAAAAATAAAAACAGAAATAGGACTTATGGATGATGAAGCTGGATGACCAAAAGCCATTCATGTAACCTGCCAGCTCTGCACAGAGCCAAGAGAAATTAGTTGTGATCAGAGAGAGCTAAAACTGCTGGAAAAACAGAGGTACTAAAATCACTGTGAGATGCCTCATGGAACAGTGCGCCTTTTTTGAGGACTGCATTACCTTTGTTTTATGCAGCTCTATCTAAGTAGGGACATATGCAGCTCCAAGAATATTCAAAGGTAATGCAGATGTTGATATTCTTAATTCAAATTATTGTAAAATGAGTGAGGGAATAAAGCTTCAGTATGTATGCCTTAGAGTAGAATAAAGGAGACAGGATACAAGAAATTGTTTAAGTGAGTAAAATAATTGGTGTTTCTTAGATTATTTTCAGTGACAACATTGTTCACAAAGGCGAGGGTAAAAGCAACAAATATATGTACATTGTAGCTCAGTGAGTTAAATGGCTTGTTTTTGTGAGGTGTAAGGAAACTGGAGTACCCTGAGAAAACCCATGCAGAGATAGGAAGAACATGCAATTCACATAGTAACTGACCGAAGGTCAGGATTGAAATGATGGCAGGAGGCAAGCTAGAAACTATTTCAAAGTATGTGTATGGTAAATAATGTAGTATGTTTCAAAAAGGATGGATTTAGAATACAGTTATTGACTGCAAATAGGAAGAGTGTAAAAGAGTTTACTATCTTTATAGAAATACATGCTCTTGGAATAAATTCTTGTCATATGCAATAGAAGTGATAGAGTTAAAGAAGATATAGGGCAGGCATAAAGATATCCTTGTAAAAAAGGTTAGGTGCACACTACAGCTAATAGAAGTCCAACATGATTTAAGTTACTTTTCTGCCACCTTCTGCATTTCAAGACATACATATGCTGCAATGTATTTTTGAATGATGTTTAGTGTTACTTCTCTGAATATTTATTTTGATCAAAATGATTACTAGTGCAGGTTCTGCATTTCCCTTCTGTTTATTACCTCTCTTAACAATGTGCTTTATTAATCAGCTTAACAATGTACCTTTCTATTCATTTACTACCATTTCTGTGCAGTGCCATATGTATGAGACACCATGTCAGTTTAAGCTACAATTTTCATGATTGGGCTTTTTTGTTCAAATGACCATTTTGAATCAAAGTGTAGTAAAGGAACTCTCCAACTTTTAAACGTGTGTTTTAATGGAAACTCAGGGAATGACATATAATGTTGCAGGTAACTGCTTAATCTCAATTTCAATGTTAGGAAAAGGTAATGGGAAAACTGAAAGGCATTGCTCTTCTGATAACTTACTAGGAGTAGTAAGCTATTTGACCTGATACATGATGAAAAATCTGCCAGATCTGCACTTTATCTTTCATTACAGATAGGAAGACAAGCACTTAGCTATGCCTTATGCTCATTCCTCATTATTGTAATATTTATAATTGTCTTTGAGAAAAATAATACATGGAATACCTGTATTTAATGTGATTAGCTATGCCTTATGCTCATTCCTCATTATTGTAATATTTATAATTGTCTTTGAGAAAAATAATACATGGAATACCTGTATTTAATGTGATTAATATGAATGAAAAAGATAATCCATTATATTCATGTGATAATTTATAAGTATGGTTTGGGATTATGTAGGTATAAAATCATGGTATTTTACAAACTATCCTGTTAACATATCTCTTCAGTAAAGTATCTAACATGAACAATCACCTATTTGTATAGAATCAATATAAGATGTTTGCTACATAGATCCCTAGTATGAATTATTGCCTCTAGTATGCTAGCCTCCATCACATTAGTATTTAAATTCCATAGTATTTAGCAAAATCTGCATTTCCAATAAGAACTTTTATGACTTGTAGCAATGTTACAGTCATTGCTGAAAACACCAAACAAGTAACAGAAGTATGTTTGACATACTGCCGTTTTTAGCATTGTTAACATTACTTTCAGGAAGGATTGTATGAATAATATTTAAATGATGTGGAAGAGCAAACATGTCTGGCAAATGTTTTTAGGCTGTTAAACGTTCTACTAATTTGATTAATAATTCAACTACTCCTGCTATGAGAATTCCCTGTAATATTCAACATGTACATTCATATGCATGAGTTGTTGCCTCTCCTTTATGTTTTATATTTGTTAACATAATGTTGACATTTACTTCTCCCTTTCCAACGTTATCTTCTTTGTTTTTGAACAATGTAGTGCTGATTTAGAAAAAAAATAAGTAGAATGTACCACCTTGTTTTCTTAATTTCTAAGTGAACTTGTCAATGGCCTAAACCACAAGGGTAAGGGTAAATAAAACATATTGATATATTCTGTTTAATATAGAAGAATTCTATGTAACATGCATTCTATTCTATTCTGTTCTAACACAGGACAGTCTAGTGTATGCAGTCATATAGTTTATTAGGAAGTCAGAAAGACCTGGAACATCTAGAAAACACACACACACACACACACACACACACACACACACACACACACACACACACACACACACACACACACACACACACACACACAAGCACAAGCACAGGGTGGGCTTGCTAAACATCTCATCGGTCATAATTGGAAAGCAGGATTGAATGCCAAACTTTAAACAAGAAGATCTCTTACCACTAAGTCACCTGCTGCCTTTCACAAATAGCAGAATATAATGTACTGTGACAGAAGCTGTGGAGTTAGAAAGTTGGCCAGAATGCATGAATTAAGGGCATAGGGACTACTATCTGCTTAGCAGCTGGTGCAGACCAGACTTTGGAAAGTCTGAGATGATCCATGCAAGCCAGTGCACACAAATACGTCATTGTGGGGAGGGGGGGGGGGTTGCACATGTTGTAGCATGATGGCACTGCATGTTTGGACTTACTGATGAGGAAACGGGTAGAAAATTTGTTTCAAGTTGACATCATGAGTGTCAGTAGCTGTGAGCCCTAAGTAATGCAATGTTTGTATCAAACCAGATAATATACATGGGTGAAGACTGTAGCATTTCACCACCTTTTTTCAGAGCCACTGCAAAACGTGAAGCCAGGCTGTAACTGATGTGAATTGTTATTCATAGGTTTGTAGGTGGTTACTAAGGTGGTTACTAGGTTATCAACCCAAGAGCTTTCTTAAGCCTAGTCAGACTTACCACAAGGGATTTATGATATATGTTTGTACACATCAAGTGTTCACAGGCTACCCATGTCCTTTTGGGGTGTAGGTAACAAATCAAGGGTGATTTCTCATCCAGTGGCCCAAGTTACATTTGAATAGGGTTAGGGATGAGCTTTACTTCACACGGATGGAAAGCCTGGGTACTCTCTGAGACACATACCTGTCCCTCCAGTGTGTCCTCTTTATGTTGTGGATGAGGTTAAGGTCCTTAGAATTGGTGTCTCGGATACTATTTATGTTGCAGTCGTGCAACAATCCATCCGTGTGGAATGAGAGGAAACTGGGGAGAGTGAAGCTAGATAGATTTGTACCACTTGGAATCATATAAAATGAATAAGACCAAACAAATACAGAAGAAGGCAGGAAGATAGTTTGATGATTCTCTTTTTCATATCTAGATAATTTATACAAAGAGTCGGGAGCATTTATAATTATTTACCATATGTTGTAATTAAACATAAATTAGGAAAACGCACTACAATCTCCAATAAGTTAGGAAAGCAAAGGCATCAAACAGTCTGTATACTGCATGAGTAATAAACCATGTGACTCAAAAATGCACTTCTAATTTATTCACCATATGCCATTTGTAAATACATGGTACATGATATAACTTATTAGCTTTTTTGTTATAATAAGTATAGCTAATCAAGTAATGACAAGTCAAGAGAATTGAAATAAAGTAAGCAATTAAAAGTGTAAAATAAGCCTAGAGAAAGAGCAAACCATGTGATCATGGCCCTTCATAAGCATAAGGAACTAAAAAGGAAATCAGATGATAGGTTGGGTATGGCACTCCTATCTTTGCATATATGAGCTCTAAAGTAAAGAGTTCAAAGGGCAAGGAACAAAATGTCCATATTGCAGTAATCTTACGGATGCACACTCAAGAGTTGCTGTATTTGTAGTCTTTCCTATAGTATTACACATATATGAAAACGTTATTAGCTGTATTGAATTACAACTGATCTTCCTTAAACACTACTTTTAGTAAATAGTAAGTGCTAAGTTGTAGTTTTGTAAGAAAATACATGCTTTTCAATAACATTTAAACATTTTAACATTCATTCCTTATTCAGTCTAAACTTGTAGTCAAGTCAAGATTTAAAATTGTTTCATCTGTAATGATACTCTGTAATCAGGAAGCATATAAAGATACTATGTTTGACTTTGACGTGGTACATTTTTTCTTTTTTTCCTGTCCTTCGTACTTATTTATGAAAGTAGGTTTAATGTGCATGTGTTTACATGTGCTTTTTCATGTGCATGTGTGTGTGTGTGTGTGTGTGTGTGTGTGTGTGTGTGTGTGTGTGTGTGTGTGTGTGTGTGTGTGTGTGTGTTCTGCCTTACATTATTGTCCTTAGATAACTGATTAGGAACACATCCTATCATTCTAGTTACTTTAAAACCATAATGTGTTCTCCTCTCTCCATGTAAAAACAAACATAAAAAATGAATAAATAAATAACTAGATACATACAAACATACACACATACATGCACACATGCATATATATGTAAAGTGCATTTATCCATCCCTAAGCTTAAGTAGTGCAATCTGTTTCTGACAAAAGATAAGCTTATTTTTTAAACTGAAATTCCTTCTCTACAAAAATTCATTATGATGTAAGGTATTTCACATATCCAGATCCCACACACATATATTTTACAAAAAGATGTTTCCTAGCCCTTAACAAGTATTTTTCAATGTCCTGTTAGCCAGACAACAAATGTACATTTTTCTCTGTACATTCTGTTTAAATGTAATTCTGTTTTATCAGGAAAGGAGAAAAAACATTATGTATATCCTTGCTTGTGTTGGTTGGGTGAGGATATCTTCATTGAGGTGCAAAAGACTAAAAGGGGACCTCCACACCTTTTTTACAGTCCATTTGTCTGTCCACCAAAAACACAGATAGGGAACCTCAGTTTAATAAACTGAAAACAAGAAATGTAAAGATAGCATAACCAAATAATTAATGATGGGCACAAATGAAATAAACGTCCACGTATTCTGTCATTCAGGAAAAAAAAAACATGCTCAGGTTTTTTACATGGAAAAACACTTGACAAACAGAAATAATGCAGAATACCTGGTCTGTCCAAACTGCTTCATTCTGAATTTGTTCACATCATAAGTTTAGCTTTGCAACCTCATACCTCCTTTCTGTCTTGCTGACCTGTTTTCTTTGCTTCTCTTTGAGTGTGAAGTGCTGTGAAACTGTGACAACAAAACAGGAAGGCTACTCATTTTGAAGGACACAATCTAGTCAGGAGGAAGCTGAAAATGAGGAAGATAAGCCTGAGGTTTACTAACAGGAAGTATCTGGATCACAGTGACAAAATGCCACAGTTGTGAAACTGAACAGCTTACTTTTGTACCTACAACCCATGTTAAGCTAAACAAAATGTATTTGCCAAAAGTACTGTGCTTGAAATAAAGTCTTGTTTGCTGACTTATGTATATATACTTATTAATCCATACACAGGTACTGCAGGAGCTTTTTTTCACTGCAAACAAAATGTCTACTGGTTTAGGAAATGTGGTTGCACCCCCCCCCCCCATTCAGTCAGCTAAAAACTTAATAATTGCAGAGTGCCACGTATACTAAAATGTATTTCCCTATTTGAAGCTCTTCCCCTTTTTGACATCACAGTCAGATATCAGTCAGATAGTTTAGCAGTATTTCATGTGCCCTGCCCTGAGGTCTTCAGGTTTTCAAACACATCAACATTTTTATTTCAGTAATGAAACTTGAGTCATTTACTGATCTAGATCTATTCTTTTTGTTATTTTCATCTAGCAGTTATATGTTAAAAAAGATTGTTCTTCTCAGCTTGTACTTTCTAACAACAGTCATTCCCCTGATACTGGCATGAGTGAATTTCAGTCCCCTAAAGCTGACAGTTGTTGTAATGTATAAATTACCTGTGTTGTCAAAATAAGCATTTATATAACCTGCTCACAGACTTCCGCCCGATTAATTATATTTCTTAAGTCAAGCAGCACATGCATATTTCATGAGACAGCAAAGACTAAGCAATTCTTGAACCTTAGAATAGGATGCAGTCAGTTCAGTTTAATTATCAGACACTGAAAAAATCAAAATACGAAGGTACTGGTTAACACCATTAACAAAAATTTAAGGTAAAGAATGATGCAGGCCTTCTAAATCTAAGGCTATATTAGTTTGCAGTAAATGCGGTATCATATTAATATCAGTTTTTGGAGTCTGATATGCACTACTGCCGATGAGTATCATTTATAGTGTGTTTTTCTACTACGGTTTTATAAATTATCCTTTGTCAAGTGATCCAGTTCCTGAAAACCTGCCCTCTCTGTCTCTTTTT
Organism: Protopterus annectens; assembly: GCF_019279795.1. Taxonomy (NCBI): domain Eukaryota; kingdom Metazoa; phylum Chordata; order Ceratodontiformes; family Protopteridae; genus Protopterus; species Protopterus annectens. The sequence continues at coordinate 448,063,179 of NC_056749.1, read as the reverse complement.
TTTTGGGGGGGGGGGGGTTAGCACAGACTGTTATAAAAAATGCAGTGAAATGGTCCCCAGAGGAGTAAACAGTGGAAGGAGATATAACATAAGGGCTTGTCATCACTGCAAGAAAGCTGAAATAATGACCTGAACTATATGCAACACACGGCTTTAGTATTAGTTAATAAAAATTTTCTATCCTTTGGTAGATTTTGAGAATATTTATGTTTAGGCCAGTGCCTAACCCTGAAGGCCTCATCTCCCCAAGTATACAGTCAGAAGAGAGGTTTTCAAAGAAAAAGAAATGTACTAGTCCAGGCTAACTTTGTGGCAAAAACAGGTAAATACAGTTCCATGTTGGTGTGAATGACCTGAGATGTACCTCCCTGGACTACATGAAAAGAGACATGGAGGATCTCTCGGATCTTGTAACCCAGGCAGGTATGACCCTAGCCCTGAGTAGCATCCTGCCATCACCCAGAATGATGCCGCAGTACAAGGACAAAATGATTAACTTCAACAATTGGCTAAGCTTCTGGTATCATTCTAAGGGGATCCAGTATCTGTCTGCCTGGGATGACATGATCGACAGACCACAGTGCTTTGTCAGAGATGGCCTGCACCTGTCACCCTTGGGATTCCGGATACTGGCTAAGGCTCTTGCCACCCTTATTGTAACTTTTTTAGGTAAGGTTCAAATGCCAAATTTACCACTGTAACAAGTACAAGCAAGCAAACTCTGAGGGTAATGTTACTCAGTGCTAGAAATCTAAACCTCAAAATGCACTCACTCGAGACCCTCCTCAAAATGGAGAACATCGGCATTTGTGCAGTGACAGAGACCTGGTTCAAGGCTCCAGAGAGTACCCCTGAATTACCAGGCTATAATTCTTACCACGTCTTTTGGCCACCTAACCCTCTCACCCTCCAAAGGTCACATCTTAATATTGGAAGAATGCAAAGCCCCTGTAATCATGAATGAACAAGTAAAGACCACACTCTCCAAAGCCAAGAATACAGCATCCATGGGACCAGACAACATCTCAGGCTGCGTACTGCACAAACTACAGAACGAACTGGCACCCCACCTAAATACCATGTTCAATCATAGCCTCATCTCAGGCTATGTGCCTACTGAATGGCGCAGCGCAACAGTTATCTCATGCCACAAAGGGGGTGCCACCATGGATCCAGGAAACTACCACCCCATTAGCCTAATAAACCTGGTTTGCAAGGCCATGGAACATATCATCTTGGAGCTTATAAACAAAGACATAGGTAACCTCCAAACCCTGGACCCCACTCAGTTTGGATTTGCATAAGGTAGATCGTGTCTACTAAACCTGATTGACTTCTTTGAAGCAGTCACCAGAGCCGTAGATGAGGGCAAGGTAGTGCACACAGCCTATCTTGACCTTGCCAAGGCTTTTGATATGATCCCCCACTCTGGAATTATAGATAAACTCACTAAACTGGGCATAAATCCCTATGTCACAAGATGGGTGGCCAACTGGCTTACTGACAAAACCCACAAAGTAAAAGTAGTCGACTCAAGTCCAGCTTCAGACCAGTGATGAGTAGAGTACCACAGAGTTCTGTCCTGGGTCCTCTCCTGTTCATCTACTTCTCTGAAGTGCAGGCCAACACAGAAGGTCTTTAGATAATAAAGTTCGCAGATGACTGCAGACTGGGAGCCATAATAGAATCACCTAATAATGTAGACATTCTACAAAAGGGCGTCACAGAGAACAGATGCTTGGTGTCAAAGTCACGGCCTCAAGCTTAATGCCAAGAAGTGCATTGTCATCCCCTTTGGGAAAAACTCAGTACCCATGAACTCCCACATAGGCAGTAGCTCACTAAACACTGAAATTATGGTAAGAGTCTTCAGGACACAGGTGGACAATGATATTCATGTACCACAGTTTATGAAACTTAGTTCATACATCCCCAATTATCATCCTTTATTGGATGCGTTTAGTAAATTAGTAGAATATGATGTCTATAACTTATGTCAGAACTATGAAAATGTAAATAGAAGAGGTAATTTAACACGCAGACATAATTTAGCCTTGCAAAGACTCAGAAATGACCATAACATCATTATCAGGCCAGCAGACAAGGGTGGCCCTATGATAGTGTTGGATATGCATGAATATAATCATTTGATGACTGAAATGCTTGCTGAGAATAGATTTTATTCAATTATACACATTGATGATGTTCAAGCATGTGTTTTAAGGCTTTATGATACCATAGATGATTTAGTTGAGTCATGTGATTAGTTTAGAACTATATAAGTTCTTTAGAGTTGATAATTCATTGATACCCACCATCCAGAGCCTGCCTAAAGTACACAAGGACCCTCTTCACCCGTCTATGAGACTTATTGTGGCTGGTAGAGGGTGGGTTACTGAACCAATGTCGTTATACATTGAGAAGATGTTAAGGCCCATGGTAGATATGAATTCTGTTATTTTAAGAGATATAAAACGTTTTTTATTAGACTTGTATGTGAGGATGGAAACAGTGAATGATGATGCCCCCTTTATTTTAGTGACTCTAGATGTTAAATCTCTCTTTACAGTTATTCCAAATCAGGAAGGTGTAGAATGTATTCATAATTACCTTATACAACAAACTCATTTTAGTTCTGTTAAAGTGGATTTATTATGCCTTTTGTTGGAAATTGTACTGGAGAACAATCTCTTTTTGTTCCATGAGAATTTGTACATCCAGAAAGATGGTGTGGCTATGGGCACATCTTGTGCCAATAGCTATGCCAACTTAGTCATGGCTTATTGGGAAAAGGAAAACTTGTTTCTTCTACCTAGGTTTCAGAGATATGTCATTTTTTATAAACGTTTTGTGGACAATATCTTTTTTCTATGGACAGGCAGTAATAAAGAATTGTAAAATTTTTTGAAGAGGTCAACTCTCTCACACATTATTTGAAATTTACTATGACAGAATCAACATCTAGGATTACTTTCTTAGATGTTTTTATAGAGAGGTTGAGTAATGGTAAATTGAATGCTGGGGTTCACAGGAAATCCTGTTACAAGAACACATAATTATATAGGAGGAATATGCATGCTAGGTATGTTTTTAAAAACATTATTAAGGGACAAGCTATTAGGGCCTCTAGGCACAATCTCACTCAAGAGGGCTATGAAAAGGAATTGATTGATTTGAAAGAAAGATTAATAGCTAGGTCATATAAACCTGATGAAATCCTTGATGGGACTCAAAGAATTTAACATAACAGGACTGATATAGCTTGTCCATACTTCTCAGATATGGGTATTAATACATATCGAATGAGTCAAGAATCAATATCAACTATTAATACCGACACATTTGTTTAGAAATTTCCCCTATTTTTTACACATGACATTGGGAATGTCAAAGACATTATTCAGTGACACTGGGGGGTTTTGACTGTTGATCCATGTATTAAAGAGGTAGTAGGTGACAACCCTCATTTTCTATTTAGGAACAAGAATAATTTACATAGACTTCTGTGTTACCCTAGGACTTTTTATTCACACAGTCTTGATTCTGTACTTAAATGTACATCTCCATGTAACAGTTGCAATTTCTATAATTTCATACTTGAAAATACTATGTTTGTTCATCCGGTTACTTCTCAATGTTTTATAAGTGGTGTGGAAGCCAACTGTAACACGGAACATGTAGTATACCTTGCACAGTGTATATCCTGTCCTGCCTTCTATGTCGGTAAAACTGACAGAAGGCTTAGGGACAGGATTAGAGAACATTTATATCAGATACCTATTAAATCCAGTACTAATGCATTGTCCAAGCATGTCCTTGAAATGGATAGCTTACACACATTCAAGTTTATGGTCCTCCAAGTTAATACACCTAGTATAAGGGGAGGAGATGTGAGAAATTACACTGAAAGAATTGAGATGAGATGGTTCATCAAACTCAGGGCACGTATTAGCCCAGGTTTGAATGATAAAATCTCTCTTAAACCAGTTTTGAAGAACAGGAAATTACTTGGTAGATAATATGTGTTTTTTCCATTTTATTTATGTACATTCATTCTTAGTATTAATTATTGTTATTTAGTATTTTGATATAATATGGAAGAAATGCTGTATATATATATTTGTCTGAAAGTTATATTTTCCTTTTAAAGCATATTTTAATGTACGCAATGATGTCATCAGTTATTTGCATAATTAATTAATAGGATATATAAGGAGAAGTATTACTTGTGTCCTCTGTTAATGGTCTGAGGAAGCCTGTTGGCGAAAGCGCTTACCTGCTTTATATTCAGAATAAACATTTTATTGGACTTTTATGGAAACTTTGTCTACTGTATGAACTTTTACTTATGTGCATAATGCTACTCTGCATAGATCTGCTCCTTTGTCTTTGTTTTTACTTTATCAAGATTAATCATGGGGACTGGCTTAGGAGCGTTTATTTCCTGGTGGTTTCTGTTAATTATCATTTATTTATTTTTTCATATTAGTTAATATTTTAGCAAACCAAAAAATACATGCAATAATCCTTGACAGAAATTCATATATAAACCATATTTACACCCAAAATCATTGAAATAAATAGTACTTGCTAAAAAAATTGGCATGCTTATTTCTTTGATTTAGATAGGTAGGAAATTCTAGAAGGGCAGAACCTTTTTCCATTGGAACCCTGAAGAGAAAAGCTCCAAAAGATAAAACTGAAAGCAAAATATAAATTTTCTGTATACAGACATTATTACAGCAAAAACAATGTAAACAGTTAGGACTTGTGCAGTGCATTTATAGAAAGTGCTATGCTCATCAGTATCAACAGAACATTTCAGGGAATAAACAAGGCTGCTCAGCAGAATTAATTTTAGAGTGGGGCAACTGAACTTATTGTGGAATAAGTCAGAAGATGAATGCTACACATACGCAAAGTATCAGTTTGTATACAATGAAGCACAATGACAGGCTAATGGCATTCCAATCAAGGATATAATAAAATACAGGTATAGTTTAAACGAGAAGCAGTAATTTTGTAACAACAATCTAACAATCTCAGGACCACATGGGAATATGCCAAAGAGAAACTTAACAGGACTATTAGAAAATGTAAATCAGAGTATAAGCTTAGGGTTATAACAGATACCAAAGGAAGCTGCAAATCTTTCTTTAGTTATGGCAAGAAATTAAGGAATAATGTCCAACAGTACACTGAGCTTATCAATAATGATATCACATATTCCAATCCCAGGCATATAGCAAATATATTATCAGACAGCTTTAGTGCTAATTTTATCTGCCCATCCACATTGTTGCTCCCAATATCCATGAACATTTATTTCCTGTGAAATCACCTCAGAACAAGTCTTAAAATCCCTTTCAAAGACTACTTCCATGGGACCAGACAACATACCAGGCTGTATTCTCATCACCACAAAGTATGTACTATCTGAGGCTCTACTTAAACTTCTCAACCTCAGTTTATCCATAAGGTTTGTGAATGATGCCTGGAAAACAGCCACTGTGACTCCCCAACACAAGGGTGGACCCTCTACAGATCCAGACAATTATACTCCCATCTTCCTCACCAGCATTATCTACAAAGTCATGGAACTTACCCTAGCAGAATTTATTTATGCAGTTGCACCTTAACTGATCCAGATCCCAGTCAGTCTGGGTTTGTGAAGGGCGGGTTCTGTCTCCTGAAAACTAGTGCATTTCTTTGAAAAGGCTCCTGAGGATGAAGACTGAAGACCCTCAGTGCATACCACTTATCTTAGTTTACTTAAAGCCTTTGACACTATCACCCATGCCTGTATTGTTATAAAATTAGACAAATGTAATGTAAACCCCTGTGTTATCTACCAGATTCCAAATTGGCTATCTGACAAATGCCAAGTTGTAAAAGTTGTTTGTACTCTATCTGAATATACAATTGTAACTAGTGGGATACCACAGGGATCATTAATGTGCCCTCTCCTGTTTGACATTAATTTTGCAAACATCTAGGTGTGTGGTTGACCAAGTTTGACGATGACTGCAAGCTGGGCACTGTTATCCACTCGCCCACTGATGATAAAGTAAGGCTTTGAATATGCACATACATTTTGTATTGAAAATGGTCACAAGTTAAATGCAGAAAAGTGCAGCATAGTAGCCTCTAGTAAAATGTTGTTCTGACCTCACATGTCTTAAATGATCCTCCTCTAACAGACCTGGGAACTTATGTGGACAATACTCTCATATTCGATCATCATGTTTCCACCATAGTCAGAAAATCCATTTATGTGGCCCAGTTAATTTCCAAGATCCACAGAAGTCATTCTGCCATTGTACTCTTTCCTTATCAGACCCATCATTGAATGCAGTACCCTTTTTTGATATTTATAAATCAAATCATATTGTTCAGCTAGAAAGACCTCAAAAATACTTTACCAAGAAAATCAAAGGCCTTAAATCTTTCACCTATCCTAACAGATTTGCACAACTCTCATCATACTCAGTAGTCTGGAGGCTGCTCCAATGTGACCTGTGTCCCACTTTTCAGTCCATGAAAGACACAATCCTAACTGACCTTTTTTCTTTAAAAAGCAGTTGCTCCATAAGCACCCACACTAGGGACCTAAATCTATACCAACAAGTAAACCAGACTCACCAGAGAGAGAGGTTCCTAACTCAGCATATTCCCAGCCTATGGGATACATTTCACCACAGTCAACCAATGTACCACTCTGACTATTTTAAAGGATAGTCTTGATGATTGGATTGGTAGAAACAAATGTACACAAGTATTGTCATGTGCAGCTCTGTGCAATTTAGGAGGTAAGGACTACTGAGTGCTTGAAAATGAAGTACAAATTTTTGTGTGTGTCTATTTAAAGGTGCATATTGTTAGGCATATTACGGTCCTTATGACCACTTGACTAGTATTTATCCTAAGAATCCCTATAGAAGATGCATTAGGGTATTAGGGTATTACAAGTTTTACTTTGACAGAATAAAACTGCTGTTCTGGCAGAAAAGGAAACAGTGATATAATAATTATGTGGCACTGTAATTATAGGTTCAGTTTAGCAAGAAATGGTTCTTGAATGGATGCCTGAAGAGTTGTTTGATTAGTGTTTATTACAGACCGGTATGATAATTACTCCTTTATTCAGGGGCAGCAGTGTATAAAGCAGAGATAGCAGATATATTATGGGACGGTGATGCACAGATAAGGCTGGAATTTGATAAGTGAAATGTGGGTGGACCGTTTAATTGCATTTCCATCATTGAGCAGAGAGTTGACCACATATTTTAAAATTACAAAGAGGTATGAGTAGTTTTCAGATATGATATTACCATTTGTTGATTGAATTGAAAGGTCTGGCTGAAATTAATGAAGAGAAACATAGTCGTGGACCATAGGCAAATCTGGCAAATTTGTTATAGTTCTTTTTTTTTCTAGTGGAATGTAGGATGCTATTGATCCAGAACACTGTGTCTGTTGTCTCTTGGCTCTGTGAAGTAGTCTTATTTTCAGGATGGTACAAAATGTAACAGATTTGATATGAAAGCCAAATATTAATTCCCTGTTCATAGTTCAAGCAGCAGCTTTACTGAGTTAACATCTACTTAGAGTATAGTATCCTGGGATAAAATATGAGAATAAATGTAACAACTACAGTTTCTTGACCTAAACAGCAAAGCCTATGTTAAAGTGAAGACCAACATGCTGTATCCATTTCTGGAAAGGTACTTGCCAAGTTCAATAAAGTGGAGTCATCTTAATAATGGCTCAACTTGGCTTAACTACAGTGCTTCTATTACCTGTTGGCGAAAGCAGTAACATATGGGGAGATCATCACTGAGTCCTGCAATAGACTTATGGAAACAGGTATGAGGAGGGTGAACATTGTATCGCCTCATATAATAACTTGAGTCCTTTTTTTAAGGCAGCTAATAAATAATCTCACCGAGTCTTAGAGGCAGATATGGGTGTAAAAATTATGTAGGAGAAAGTGAGGACTGATAGTGTTATATGCTTAAGATAAGTTCATGAGTTTTGAACTGACTAGTCTTTGTAGACTGAGTCTAGTATGACAGTATTTTATGAAGCTGGGAAGAGCTATTTCAGTGTAGTGGCCAGTATGAAAATTATGCTATGAGATGAAATTGTTCTAACATTAGATAAGCTGCATATGAATGTATTTATCCAATACCTTAGACAGAGGAGACAGGAATGCAATGGGACAGAAGCTATTCCATACACAAAAGAGACTGCCCTGTTCTTGGGAAACAATGACTGCATTCCTGTAGAAAATAAGGGCATATGATTTTTGAACTGACTGTTTGATAAGGATAGTGACAAGGAATATAGTTTGATTTTGCAACTGTACCTCTCAGCAGTGCACATTTTTGCAGAATGGCCAGATTTTTGTCTCATATTTTTTGGACTGTTTGTCATAAAATTTATAGTTTTCTGACATGTCACTGAAGATTTAAATCAATAAATAATTACATATATTTGAGTTTCAGAATTCACATGGTTTAGAGAATGCATGCTAACAAACATCCTGTTATTCTAGCAACTGTCTAAGTTTAAAAGGGCAATATTTAAAATCTGCCACTATTTTGGGCCTTTATCCTCAATTAGTTTAGGCTTTGTCCAGATGTCTTGCACCAACAAGTTGAAAGGTATACTTACAGCAAATTTTACAATATTCAGGAGCAAGGCCATCAGCAGACAGAGAGTCAGAAGGAGAGAGACAGCTAAGTGCATTTTAAAAGAAGTTTCATATGAGAGTTGAGGAGGCAGGCTTGAAGACAAGTGGATTTGTGATACCATACTGCAAGTGCAGGTTAAGAGATAAAGAAAAAAGCCGTACTCAAAAAAGATGATACTTCTAAACTTGAGTAAGAATTTCAGAAAGGGTAAGTAACCAATTGATGTCTTGCTAGAACTGTTTGTACTTATAAGAATAAATACTTGACAGAGATGAGAAGGACTATCTTTTATTGCTGAGTAGCATATATATTTAAGGGGGTCTACTCTACTGCCTCTTGAATGTTGTTGTGATACATGTAAAATGCAATTTACACAAGAATTGTTTTTGTAGTGGTATGGGAGCCTGCTTCCATAGTCCCGATGTCTAATTATATTGCATCAGAGGTTTCACCATCTTGGATCAATGGCAAACACATTTATTTGTTTTTTTCCACTCTTAGTTTTACTGTAGATGTAGTATGTTTTGAGAGTAGATAAGAGAGAAAGCCCCAGAACTGGGATGCTTTATATTCCAATTTTTTTCTGCAGAAGTAATCTGGGGAGTCATGGCAATGTGATTGGCATACTATGACACTGTATAGTTAGATATTATGGAATTTAAAGTAGACCCATTTAAGTTGTCTTCAGAACTCCTTTGTAGCTTTAGTTTAATGAGAGTGATGACTATGTCTTATGACAGGTTTTCCTTAACTGAGTCATAAGGGACTCCATTTCATAACTAACCTATGGTTAGCTTTTGATCTGTGATGCTTAATTGTTCCAAATGGATTGGCACAGAAAATGATAAACAAGAAAAGTATGAAGAGGCAGCTAAGGAGGCATGAAAGAAAGACAAAGAGAAGGATGCCATGGAGGATAGACAGGGGCAGACAGCAATAACAAGTGATGCTGGGGAGACAGAAAAGAGATAGCCAAGAATTATAAGAGTCAGCACAACACAAGGAGCAGAAAGGACTAATGGGGGGGGGGCACTTAGCCAGATGGAAGGGTCAGAGGATAAATAGGATAGAGAAAAGCAGAGCTCATGTAGGAAGAATATGAAAGGAATAGGAAAGGGAGATTCAATACATGGAAAGAGGCAAACAATATATATAGTGAAAAGGTCTTAAGGTGTTGGAAATGGAGATGGAAAGGTTAACTATAGGATAAATAGTGGTATGGGATAGAAAGTTATGGAAAGGGTAACTATAGGATAAGTAGTGGTATGGGATAGAAAGTTATGGAAAGGGTAACTATAGGATAAGTAGTGGTATGGGATAGAAAGTTATGGAAAGGGTAACTATAGGATAAGTAGTGGTATGGGAGGTATGGGGTTAGAAAGTTATGGAAAGGGTAACTATAGGATAAGTAGTGGTATGGGAGGTATAGGGGGTAGGAAGTTATGGAAAGGTTAACTACAGGATAAGTAGTGGTATGGGGTAGAAAGTTATGGAAAGGTTAACTATAGGATAAGTAGAGGTATGGGGTAGAAAGTTATGGAAAGGGTAACTATAGGATAAGTAGTGGTATGGGATAGAAGTTATGGAAAGGGTAACTATAGGATAAGTAGTGGGATGGGGTAGAAAGTTATGGAAAGGTTAACTATAGGTTAAGTAGTGGTATGGGAGGTATGGGGTTAGAAAGTTATGGAAAGGGTAACTATAGGATAAGTAGTGGTATGGGAGGTATGGGGTGTAGGAAGTTATGGAAAGGTTAACTACAGGATAAGTAGTGGTATGGGGTAGAAAGTTATGGAAAGGTTAACTATAGGATAAGTAGTGGTACGGGGTAGAAAGTTATGGAAAGGGTAGCTACAGGATAAGTAGTGGTATGGGGTAGAACGTTATGGAAAGGCTAACTATAGGATAAGTAGTGGTATGGGATAGAAAGTTATGGAAAGGTTAACTATAGGATAAGTAGTGGTATGGGATAGAAAGTTATGGAAAGGTTAACTATAGGATAAGTAGTGGTATGGGATAGAAACTTATGGAAAGGTTAACTACAGGATAAGTAGTGGTATGGAATAGAAAGTTATGGAAAGGTTAACTACAGGATAAGTAGTGGTATGGGGTAGAAAGTTATGGAAAGGGTAACTATAGGATAAGTAGCGGTATACATACCTCTCAAGTGTACCTCATTACGAGGAACGTACCTCATTTGGGGTCTTAAAAAGTTCATGTTCCTCAAAATTCCTCAAAGTTCCACATTGAAAGAGTCTGTCACACATTTAGTGTTAGGAATTTTTTTTAAGTGAAATCTATGGTAAATTGAAATTAATCATATTAATTCATTAAAGAATCTTCTTTATAAGTAAAACCAGCATATTTTAACCATCCTATGACCTTCCTAGTTGAAGTTGTTAGTAAGCCATTAGTATGTGTTCCACATTTTGCCTATTTGTTCCACATTATAAAGGCGAGTGTTCCTCATTTTGGCGATGGAAGGTTGGGAGCCATGGCGGTATAGGATAGAAAGCTATGGAAAGGGTAACTGTAGGATAAGTAGTGGTATGGGGTAGAAAGTTATAGAAAGGGTAACTATAGGATAAGTAGTGGTATGGGGTAGAAAGTTATGGAAAGGGTAACTACAGGATAAGTAGTGGTATGGGGTAGAAAGTTATGGAAAGGTTAACTATAGGATAAGAAGTGATATAGGGTAGAAAGTTATAGAAAGCTTAACTATAGGATAAGTAGTGGTATGGGGTAGAAAATTATGGAAAGGTTAACTATAGGATAAGTAGTGGTATGGGATAGAAAGTTATGGAAAGGTTAACTATAGGATAAGTAGTGGTATGGGGTAGAAAGTTATGGAAAGGTTAACTATAGGATAAGTAGTGGTATGGGGTACAAAGTTATGGAAAGGTTAACTACAGGATAAGTAGTGGTATGGGATAGAAAGTTATGGAAAGGTTAACTATAGGATAAGTAGTGGTATTGGATAGAAACTTAAGGAAAGGGTAACTATAGGATAAGTAGTGGTATTGCATTCAAAGTTATGGAAAGGTTAACTACAGGATAAGTAGTGGTATGGGATAGAAAGTTATGGAAAGGTTAACTATAGGATAAGTAGTGGTATGGGGTAGAAAGTTATGGAAAGGTTAACTACAGGATAAGTAGTGGTATAGGATAGAAAGTTATGGAAAGGTTAACTATAGGATAAGTAGTGGTATTGGATAGAAACTTAAGGAAAGGGTAACTATAGGATAAGTAGTAGTATTACATTCAAAGTTATGGAAAGGTTAACTACAGGATAAGTAGTGGTATGGGATAGAAAGTTATGGAAAGGTTAACTATAGGATAAGTAGTGGTATGTGGTAGAAAGTTATGGAAAGGTTAACTATAGGATAAGTAGTGGTATGGGGTAGAAAGTTATGGAAAGGGTAATTACAGGATAAGTGGTGGTATGGGGTAGAAAGTTATGGAAAGATTAACTATAGGATAAGTAGTGGTATGGGATAGAAAGTTATGGAAAGGGTAACTATAGGATAAGTAGTGGTACGGCATAGAAAGTTATGGAAAGGTTAACTATAGGATAAGTAGTGGTATGGTGTAGAAAGTTATGGAAAGGGTAACTATAAGATAAGTAGTGGTATGGGATAGAAAGTTATGGAAAGGGTAACTATAGGATAAGTAGTGGTACGGGGTTAGAAAGTTATGGAAAGGTTAACTATAGGATAAGTAGTGGTATGGGGTAGAAAGTTATGGAAAGGGTAACTACAGGATAAGTAGTGGTATGGGGTAGAAAGTTATGGAAAGGTTAACTATAGGATAAGAAGTGATATAGGGTAGAAAGTTATGGAAAGCTTAACTATAGGATAAGTAGTGGTATGGGGTAGAAAGTTATGGAAAGGTTAACTATAGGATAAGTAGTGGTATGGGATAGAAAGTTATGGAAAGGTTAACTATAGGATAAGTAGTGGTATGGGGTAGAAAGTTATGGAAAGGTTAACTATAGGATAAGTAGTGGTATGGGGTACAAAGTTATGGAAAGGTTAACTACAGGATAAGTAGTGGTATGGGATAGAAAGTTATGGAAAGGTTAACTATAGGATAAGTAGTGGTATTGGATAGAAACTTAAGGAAAGGGTAACTATAGGATAAGTAGTGGTATTGCATTCAAAGTTATGGAAAGGTTAACTACAGGATAAGTAGTGGTATGGGATAGAAAGTTATGGAAAGGTTAACTATAGGATAAGTAGTGGTATGGGGTAGAAAGTTATGGAAAGGTTAACTACAGGATAAGTAGTGGTATAGGATAGAAAGTTATGGAAAGGTTAACTATAGGATAAGTAGTGGTATTGGATAGAAACTTAAGGAAAGGGTAACTATAGGATAAGTAGTGGTATTACATTCAAAGTTATGGAAAGGTTAACGGCAGGATAAGTAGTGGTATGGGATAGAAAGTTATGGAAAGGTTAACTATAGGATAAGTAGGGGTATGGGGTAGAATGTTATGGAAAGGTTAACTATAGGATAAGTAGTGGTATGGGGTAGAAAGTTATGGAAAGGGTAACTACAGGATAAGTGGTAGTATGGGGTAGAAAGTTATGGAAAGATTAACTATAGGATAAGTAGTGGTATGGGATAGAAAGTTATGGAAAGGGTAACTATAGGATAAGTAGTGGTACGGCATAGAAAGTTATGGAAAGGTTAACTATAGGATAAGTAGTGGTATGGTGTAGAAAGTTATGGAAAGGGTAACTATAAGATAAGTAGTGGTATGGGATAGAAAGTTATGGAAAGGGTAACTATAGGATAAGTAGTGGTACGGGGTTAGAAAGTTATGGAAAGGTTAACTATAGGATAAGTAGTGGTATGGGTTAGAAAGTTATGGAAAGGTTAACTATAGGATAAGTAGTGGTATGGTGTAGAAAGTTCTGGAAAGGGTAACTATAAGATAAGTAGTGGTATGGGATAGAAAGTTCTGGAAGGGTTAACTATAGGATAAGTAGTGGTATGGGATAGAAAGTTATGGAAAGGTTAACTATAGGATAAGTAGTGGTATGGGGTAGAAAGTTATGGAAAGGTTAACTACAGGATAAGTAGTGGTATGGAATAGAAAGTTATGGAAAGGGTAACTATAGGATAAGTAGTGGTATGGGGTAGAAAGTTATGGAAAGGATAACTATAGGATAAGTAGTGGTATGGGATAGAAAGTTATGGAAAGGTTAACGATAGGATAAGTAGTGGTATTGGGTAGAAATTTATGGAAAGGTTAACTATAGGATAAGTAGTGGTATGGGGTAGAAAGTTATGGAAAGGTTAACTATAGGATAAGTAGTGGTATGGTGTAGAAAGTTATGGAAAGGTTAACTACAGGATAAGTAGTGGTATTGGATAGAAAATTGTGGAAAGGGTAACTATATGATAAGTAGTGGTATTGGATAGAAAGTTATGGAAAGGTTAACTATAAGATAAGTAGTGGTATGGGGTAGAAAGTTATGTAAAGGTTAACTATAGGATAAGTAGTGGTATGGGGTAGAAAGTTATGGAAAGGTTAACTATAGGATAAGTAGTGGTATGGGATAGAATGTTATGGAAAGGGTAACAATCAGATAAGTAGTGGTATGAGGTAGAAAGTTATTGAAAGGGTAACTATAGGATAAGTAGTGGTATGGGGTAGAAAGTTATGGAAAGGTTAACTATAGGATAGGTAGTGGTATGGGGTAGAAAGTTATGGAAAGGGTAACTATAGGATAAGTAGTGGTATGGGGTAGAAAGTTATTGAAAGGTTAACTATAGGATAAGTAGTGGTATGGGGTAGAAAGGTATGGAAAGGGTAACTATAGGATAAGTAGTGGTATGGGGTAGAAAGTTATGGAAAGGGTAACTATAGGATAAGTAGTGGTATGGGATAGAAAGCTATGGAAAGGTTAACTATAGGATAAGTAGTGGTATATGATAGAAAGTTATGGAAAGGGTAACTATAGGATAAGTAGTGGTATGGGAGGTATGGGGTAGAAAGTTATGGAAAGGGTAACTATAGGATAAGTAGTGGTATGGGAGGTATGGGATAGAAAGTTATGGATAGGTTAACTACAGGATAACTAGTGGTATGGGATAGAAAGTTATGGAAAGGTTAACTATAGGATAAATAGTGGTATGGGATAGAAAGTTATGGAAAGGGTAACTATAGGATAAGTAGTGGTATGGGGTAGAAAGTTATTGAAAGGTTAACTATAGGATAAGTAGTGGTATGGGGTAGAAAGGTATGGAAAGGGTAACTATAGGATAAGTAGTGGTATGGGGTAGAAAGTTATAGAAAGGGTAAGTATAGCATAAGTAGTGGTATGGGATAGATAGTTATGGAAAGGTTAACTATAAGATAAGTAGTGGTATGGGGTAGAAAGCTATGGAAAGGTTAACTATAGGATAAGTAGTGGTATATGATAGAAAGTTATGGAATGGGTAACTATAGGATAAGTAGTAGTATGGGAGATATGGGGTAGAAAGTTATGGAAAGGGTAACTATAGTATAAGTAGTGGTATGGGAGGTATGGGATAGAAAGTTATGGATAGGTTAACTACAGGATAACTAGTGGTATGGGATAGAAAGTTATGGAAAGGTTAACTATAGGATAAATAGTGGTATGGGATAGAAAGTTATGGAAAGGGTAACTATAGGATAATTGGTGGTATGGGGTAGAAAGTTATGGAAAGGGTAACTACAGGATAAATAGTGGTATGGGGTAGAAAGTTATGGAAAGGGAAACTATAGGATAAGTAGTGGTATGGGATAGAAAGTTATGGAAAGGTTAACTACAGGATAAGTAGTGGTATGGGGTAGAAGGTTATGGAAAGGGTAATTATAGGATAAGTAGTGGTATGGCAGGTATGGTGGTAGAAAGTTATGAAAAGGGTAACTATAGGGTAAGTAGTTGTGTAGGATAGAAAGTTATGGAAAGGGTAACTACAGGATAAGTAGTGGTATGGGACAGAAAGTTATGGAAAGGGTAACTATAGGATAAGTAGTGGTATGGGAGGTATGTGGGTAGAAAGTTATGGAAAGGGTAACTATAGGATAAGTAGTGGTATGGAATAGAAAGTTATGGAAAGGGTAACTATGGGATAAGTAGTGGTATGGGAGGTATAGGGGTAGAAAGTTATGGAAAGGGTAACTATAGGATAAGTAGTGGTATGGGAGGTATGGGGATAGAAAGTTATGGAAAGGTTAACTATAGGATAAGTAGTGGTATGGGATAGAAAGTTATGGAAAGGTTAACTATAGTATAAGTAGTGGTATGGGGTAGAAAGTTATGGAAAGGGTAACTATAGGATAAGTAGTGGTATGGGGTAGAAAGTTATGGAAAGGGTAACTATAGGATAAGTAGTGGTATGGGGTAGAAAGTTATGGAAAGGGCAACTGTAGGATAAGTAGTGGTATGGGATAGAAAGTTATGGGAAGGTTAACTATACGATAAGTAGTGGTATGGGATAGAAAGTTATGGAAAGGTTAACTATAGGATAAGTAGTGGTATGGGGTAGAAAGTTATGGAAAGGGTAACTATAGGATAAGTAGTGGTATGGGATAGAAAGCTATGGAAAGGTTAACTATAGGATAAGTAGTGGTATGTGATAGAAAGTTATGGAAAGGGTAACTATAGGATAAGTAGTGTTATGGGAGGTATGGGGTAGAAAGTTATGGAAAGGGTAACTATAGGATAAGTAGTGGTACGGGAGGTATGGGATAGAAAGTTATGGATAGGTTAACTACAGGATAACTAGTGGTATGGGATAGAAAGTTATGGAAAGGTTAACTATAGGATAAATAGTGGTATGGGATAGAAAGTTATGGAAAGGGTAACTCTAGGATAAGTAGTGGTATTGGATAGAAAGTTATGGAAAGGGTAACTATAGGATAAGTAGTGGTATGGGGTAGAAAGTTATGGAAAGGGTAACTACAGGATAAGTAGTGGTATGGGGTAGAAAGTTATGGAAAGGGTAACTATAGGATAAGTAGTGGTATGGGATAGAAAGCTATGAAAAGGTTAACTATAGGATAAGTAGTGGTATGTGATAGAAAGTTATGGAAAGGGTAACTATAGGATAAGTAGTGGTATGGGAGGTATGGGGTAGAAAGTTATGGAAAGGGTAACTATAGGATAAGTAGTGGTATGGGAGGTATGGGAAAGAAAGTTATGGATAGGTTAACTACAGGATAACTAGTGGTATGGGATAGAAAGTTATGGATAGGTTAACTATAGGATAAATAGTGGTATGGGATAGAAAGTTATGGAAAGGGTAACTCTAGGATAAGTAGTGGTATTGGATAGAAAGTTATGGAAAGGTTAACTATAGGATAAGTAGTGGTATGGGATAGAAAGTTATGGAAACGGTAACTATAGGATAATTAGTGTATGGGATAGAAAGTTATGGAAAGGTTAACTATAGGATAAGTAGTGGTATGGGGTAGAAAGTTATACACAAGAGAAGCACTGTGGATAGAGAAGAGGACTTTGATTACTGGAGACTCTGTTGCAATGGGAAGTAACAGTCTTAGAAAGTGAGATATGAGAAGGCAAGATACAATGACCTTAGTTTAAAGTTTTCAACTTAGTAAAGCATGGGAGAAGGTAATCTAAATGGGCACCAAGGAGGCAGGATTAGCATATGTTGCAATGCATATATGCACAGATTATATGTGGCAGAAAGATGTGGTTACATGGGTTGGTTGTAGCTTTCTCAAAGTGTTACCTATGCCAGTGGGTGTAGAAGTTGAAGATAGGTAACTATATTGGTTAGCCATGTTACCGGATAAGGGGAAAAGTGATTAGGTCCTGTACGTGAGTGGGGGTGACCTTGAAAAGAGAAACCATCTCTTTGCCAGGGATAGATTTCATCTTAACCTTAGAAGGGGTAGAGTTGACCAGAGCTTTGTGGAAAAAGTATATCTTAGCAACAGTATGATGGAAGTGACTGGCTTTACCAGAGTTGAGAAAAAAGAGGACCGGTATCTGGCAGAAGAAAGAAAGAAACAAATGTCACAAAATATATCAAAGGTGCAATAAAAATGGCTTTGAGTATGACTAAACAATATTACTACATAATATTGTTGTAAGGGTAGGAATTAGGCAGTAATAACGTAAAGTAAAGTGGACATTATTGAGGTCACAAAAATTTGGGCCAGTGATGAAAGGAAATGGGATATGGAGGATTCTGGTGTCATTTGTTCAGAAATGACAGCAGTTCAGACATACAGGCACAGTTGTAGTAATCTACATAAAATATAGCAACTAATGCAAGGTCAGCGAGAGGAGAAAGCACTACCCCTTGAAAAATCCATGGGAGTGGGCTGGGTTGAACGAAGGGTAAGTGCCCTAACAGGTTAAGGTAAATAAGGGGGCAAAGTACTGCTGGATTAAAGCTGTTTAAAAGAAAACAGAAATATAAACAGAGGACAGGAATGTGTGGAAAGAAAAAAGTGAGTAGGAAGACTAAGGTTATGCTTATTGTGAAGGGCCTCTAAGTCTACAAGAAGCTGACTGGGAATACCAAGATATAGAGTAGAAAGGCTCTGGGGATTGGCAGTTGAGGTTCTAAACCCTGGCAGCTCCAGAAACCAACAAAGATCAGTTTGCAATACAAGTCACTAGCATTTCATTAAAGTCAATCAATAAAACTAAAACTTTGGAGAGAGTGATCAGGGCAAAGACTGAAACATGCAAGATGTGGGATGAAAGAGGCAAAAAGGTAGGAGAGCACAGTTCAAAAATGTAGGCAGAAGGTTAACAAAGGAAGTGAGGACAGCAAAAGAGGATCGCAAGATTGGGTTAAGAAGTGGAACAAACACTGATTTTATTAATACATTGCATAAAAAAGGAAGGGGGGGCAGACGTAAACAGGCTAAGCAAATAGAGGAGGAATTCATGAAAGATGAATTAAAAAAATGTACTGAATGAATACTTAGCATCAGTGTTTAAAAAAGGGGTGAAAGGTTGATGCCATGATAGGAGGGGAGTCAGGTATTATGGACACAGCAGAGAACAGACACTTCGATAGATAGAAAGGATATGGTAAAGGAATGGTTGCCATAAAGAATGATAAATTGTATCAGAGGAGCTGCGCCCCAGGCTCATCAGGAAGTGCAGTGGCTGATCTCCTGATGGAGATCTTCAGCAGGTCACTAACAAATGTATAAATCCCTGATGACTGAGACAGAGAGAGAGAGAAAGAGAACACGAGTGTTACCCTTATAAATGGATGAACAGTAAAATGTAGGTAACTGTAGGCTTGGTAGCCTAACGGTTGTTTTTAGCAAGTCACAGATAAACTCTTGAAAGTAAGACTGAATCGATTCCCAAAGGGCATCAGTCTCTAGCTCAACACTAAACATGGTTTCAAGGCTGGGAATAAAAGCCTTTTCAAGTGATAAGGAGAGACAATTAAAGGAACTTGCAAACAAAGGTAAACTGGGAAAAGAAAACACAAACAGATACAGCACATCAATGTGCTGAAGACCTGGAAAAGGAGGTATCTGTTATACATACATTTGCTAAAGAGTATCAAAGCCCCACAGTGCATCCTGAAGTAAAGATATAAGAAACATAGCTAGTAATCCAGAGACGTTGAGTTAAAGAATTTGTACTTAGGAACATACACATATTTTCAGAACTGGAGAAAAAGCAAACCTAAAGCCTATCACATACCAGACTCTCAATGGTAAGCAGAAAAGGAAGAAATACCGAAGATGCTTAAGCAGCTAGATCATAGTACAATTACAGAGTGAGTGGAATATCTCCACTTTCCCAGCTCCCAAACCTGGTAAGACAGTAAGATTTTGAGTAAAATTTGAAAACTGAATAGTATATCCAAAATTGATTGTTTATCCATGCTTAGAGATGATAAATTGATAGAAGCATTTTGAAAAGACAGATTTCTTTCTAAAATGCAATAAATTAAAGGTTATTGACAAATTCCATTTACTCTGGCAGCTAGGCGACAACAGCATTGTTTATACCTGATGACCTTTTTTCATTATAAGTTAATGCTGTTTGGCTTTTAAAATACACCAGCAATGTATCAGTGGCTTATGGATGGGATTCTTAGATGCCACAACTGGTATTCAGCAGCTTACACTGATGTAAGAATTTTTTTTCTGAACATTGGGAAAAGCTATCTTCGCAAGGTCCAAGCTATTATAGGTTACTTAAAACACATTAGTTAGCAGTTGACCCAGCCAAGTGTAAACTGGGTCTGCCAGCGACTAGTATTTGAGCTGTATAATAGGAAGAAGGAGAGTAAAACCCTCTTGTTTAACAGTTAGCACAGAGGCTTAGGTGTGTACTTGTTGTCTGCCAAGGAACAGGGATTAACTCCTTCCACCTCCATTTGTACACTGTGTGATTAAGCAATAAATTATTCAGCTTTCCACTGGATGTATCTACTTGCCCCCTCCCTTTATAAATACACACCATCCACAAATATGCACTTCATAACTTATTTTATATCATTCTGTGCCACTCATACCTTAATACAGGGCACCCATTCAGCCACAAAAATTCTCTTATCTTTGGTTCTCTAATGCCACATTCCAGATCACTTAATTCTTGCATTACAAATTTAAAAGTCACCGACAAGATGAAATTCCTTTTTTTTTCCATGATCTAGTGATAACATTTTTACCTATCAGTAACATCAACTGGAGTAGATCTTCATGTGGCTTGTAAAGATTCTGACTGGAATTAAAATTTACCACAGAAAGGGGCTGGGTGAGAACCAAGCTTCCCTGACATACCCCATTACACCATTTCTATATATCCCCTTTTAATCCATCTCTGCTTGATTCCCCAGAAGATATGCTGCCAATCTCCAAATTCATTTAAACTACATCTCCGTCAATAAGAGGATTCCCCAGAAATCTACAGTACAGTCTTAACAGCATGTTGTCTGAACAATCTAAATTTCCTGTATTTGATAGCATACCTCTTTACCTCCTAGCAAAATAAATCTGGTCAAAGCCATACGTTTTTTTGGGGAGAGAGGCCCAAAATTAGGAGCACATTTTAAATGTTGCTCTTATAAATTTAGAATTTTGATAGAATAATACGTTTTCTGTCATGACGTTCTGACTTCAATCCTGGATGATTTGCCAGAAAAACAAAAATTTTATGAGCAAGAGGTCAAAACTATAAAGCAAAATCTCGACATTTAAAAGGTATGCTTGGTATCATATCTTGGTATCTGAATCAATACCTGCTATTTTTCCCATGTCAACAGTTCAAACATCTTTCCCACCATGTCTGTATTTCTCAGTGTTTAGTTTCCTGAGCTATGTCGCTGTTTCATAAATAGTTGGTATTAACCCCTTAGCCACCAGAGGGCTGCTGAAAAAGCATTCATATCCTTCCTTACCTCCAAAAACATCTTGGTATTCCTTATAAGAAATTAATGATCACCCAGTCCTTTGCTGTTCCCACTAATTAAGACCTAATAAAACACTAACATGCTTTCTTACTAAATTTTTACAGGTCACCATTCAGAGCAGCTCTAGGAAACAAGTCTGGAATCCAAACTATTTTTTCCATAACTCATGTGGAATCTCCATATGTTATCTGTTCTAGTCCTGGGGAGGGAGGTAGAATACTGGCATAATTCTTCGTAACCCACACTTAATGCACCTCAGCTGGAGAGCACAGTATCCTTCCAAACTGAGCTATAGTATGAATTTATTAACAACAAAGCTACTTTCAGGCTAGCAGCCACATTATATACTATAAAATTGGGGTGGGGCTATTCCTACCAGAAGCTAGCTTGTTTTACTTATGATAGTGCTATGAAGTTCTTTATGCTTTGAGGGGTATATAAATCTTACTTCTTTTTTGTTTCAGTTGATGGAGGGAAGTACTGAGTAAGAAGCAATGATACAAAATACATATTCTAATCAGAGTCAAGACACATATTGCAATGGAACACCTGGCTTCTTGGTTAGGAGATTAGAAATTTTGTAAGAAACCTTTAGTTGTGTCAGGAGCTTATTGCTTTTTGACTCTGTATATGTATGGAAAGTGAGATGAGGGTCAGACAGCAGTCCCAATATCTTTATTGTATAACCTGGATGAGTGCAGTGCCTGAAGGATCTGAAATGGTAATGACAGGAACTCTATCTTATTAAATATGTTTAATGATGATAATAATAATAATAATAATAATAATAATAATAATCATGATAACAGAATACAGAGCCTTTCTCTACGCATCATCACATAGAATTGGCCCCATTTTTCAGTTTCCTCTTTTCTAAGCACTCTCTGCTGAGATAAATCAAGTTCCTCGGACTCTGTGTAGTGCCCTTCTGAGTCAACCATTTTTTAATTTCGTACTATCTAACAAATGATCATTTAGACATAAAATAATTTCCTCTTCTGAAACATTTTACTACATTTCCAGCTTTATAACTCCTTCACCTCCCCCTTCTTTTCACATACCCACATTCACATTTGTGTCATAATCCTTTTCATTATTTGTGTTCTGTCTCTCTCAGAATATCACTGGCAAAAAAAAATGTTCACTGGAATCACATGTTTGGTACATTTCCTAGCACAGTCTTCTTCTCAATGCCTTTCCCTATATATATATCAAACTGCTTTATTGGGTTTGCTGCTACAAAATGTTCTAGTTTATCACATGTATTACATAATTTTGATTTTTCATAGTTTTCTGATTGTGCAAGAATTATGTTTCACATTTTTACTGTTATGAATTTGGCATATAGATTACATTTCATTTTGTAATAAAATATCTCCTAAATCCTAGTCAATAATCCCAAAGTTATCTCTGACTCCAGTAAGTTCTCTGTGTATTTTTAATATGTTCAGAATATATTTAAATTCACATAGCATGGTTATATATGTAAACAGATTTTTATGTATTCATATACATACAAAAATTACTCCAGAATTTTAAACATTTCTCCTCCACAAACTCAGTCATACAATTATAAACTAAATCCTATTTCTCAACAATCATATTATACAGACTATATGAAAGCCTTTACATCATCTACCATAAATTACTAAGGGTAAGTATTACATTTACAAAGCATACATGCCTGGTGGCATCGTGGAATGCTTTTGAGCCAGAACCGTGCCGGATGCTGCCTCTCAGGTGCAGCAGGGAAATGGATGACAGGCAGAATCAGTTATTCAAAGGAATGACCCAGCACAGTGGTCCTCTCATTATCATATTTTTGTAAGACTCAGTAGCATCACCTCCCAGTATCATCACCTCAGCATCCACATATATGCTTATATTCTTTTCATCTACTACAACACCTTTACATGTGCAGTTTTGACAAATTACCAAAGAAATTGACAGTAACCTCCTTGTAGTTCAGATACTCAACTTTAACAGCATCTCTCTGTTGAAAACACAACTACCTGGAACCGTAATATTCACAACTTGTACATTTATTGTTTTCTTCTCCATTAGTTCTTCACTTGAGAATTGTCAAACATTTTATAGGACTGTTAGTCAGCAATTGACATTTCCAAGTGTCCTGGCCAAAATTCACCCAGTCCATATAACTGCCTCTTCTGGTCTCTCCTCAAATAAGCCATAAGCTGGGTTTTTGTAATAGAGATTGAGGCAGTAACTATTGAGGGAAGGCAATATTAAAGCTGGGTGATTAAGATCCTTTTATGTTTTTCATATCTTGTAGCAATGGAAAGAAATATATTTCATGGGTGCAGAAGAGAAGGAGTTTGAATTTGCTTCAGCTTTTATTTATTTTTTTTTTAATGTGTGAATGGAAGTTTAGTTCGTTTTCATTCAGATGCTCAGATATTTGAAAAAGAAAATAGTTTCATTAAGGGTGTTGTTAAAGTTTCTAATATCTAAAGTATTAGCGGCTTTAGAAAGTTTTGGGTGTGCCCAAAACAGTGTGACTTTAATCTTGCTTGCATTCAGAAAATATATATATTTTTATTGTTATTCCAAGTAGAAAGAAAATGAAGACTGGTCTCAATTTGACATTGTGGGGAAAGGTATGAGAGGCTAGACTCAAACTGGGCCATGTTATCTGTATAAAGTATACATGGATTTTGTGGTAAGTCACTGAGGTGTTTGTTGATGAAGATTAAGAATAGTAGGGGAGCAAGGAAAAAGTAACATGTATAACCTTTCGGAAGAAGGCAGTGAAGAAATGGAAGTTCATAGGTTCATACTAGGCTATCTGCCCTAGGGCATTTATAAGCCTAGCCAGAGTGTGTTTGGCTTTCGCCACCCATTTTAAATGAATTGTGCTATGCCCTTTTTCGAGGTTAGTATAATGTGCCTCTGTCTAACAGTGACACAGAAGTGACACCCAGGGTAAACCTACTATCTCCCATCCACTCATCAAGATTCCTCTTGAAGAAAGTCAGTGAGGGACTCTGCCTAACCTGGACTGGGATTTTATTCCAGAGTGAAGGGAGCCTCTGGGTTATGAATCTGCCCCTCCAGCATGTCCTATTTATTTCAGTGCTGAGGTTCAACTCTCTCGAGCGCGTAGTTTGATGGGATTTGAATTTTCTGAGGTGCAGCATGTCCATTATTTCCAGGTTGGACGTGGCTTTATATGTCAGGCACAGATCGCCTCTGAGCAGGCGGTATGCCACTGAGTAGAGTTGGAGTTTCTTTAACCGGGCAGCATATGGCATCTGTTTGAGCCCTTTGATCCTCTTGGTGAGGTACTTTTGGGGTCTTTCTAGTTGCTGCAGGTGTCTGGTAAGGTACATCCCAAAAGGGGCATTGTACTCAATTATGGGCCTGATGAGGGATGAGTAAAGAGACACGATGACCTCCCCTGATCTAGATGTGAATCTCTTCATGATTAGGTGGGCTATATAAAATGTTTTTCTAACCACTTTGGCCACGTGGTTGTCAAATGAGAGATTGCTATCAACTTGGGTCCCCAGGTCCCTAATTGCTTCTTCCGTACTTAATGGATTACCACCTATGTGGTAATTTGTGGGCACTTTGTTTTTGCCAAAGGAGATGACTATACATTTTTTGGCATTTAGCTTGAGGCCATGGCTCTGGCACCAGTTGTCTGTTTCTATGAGGCCCTTTTGTAGGATGCTTGTGTCAGCTGGAGAGTCGATTATGGCACCCAGTTTGCAGTCATCTGCGAACTTGGTAGTCCTTCCGTGTTAGCCTGTACCTCCGAGAAATATATACCGAACAAGAGAGGTCCCAGGATTGAGCCTTGTGGGATGCCACTTGTAACTGGTTTGGAGTCTGACATGGCTCCAGCAATTCTAACCATGTGGGTTCTGTCCTTGAGCCAGTTTGCAACCCATCTAGTGACATAGGGGTTTATATTTAAGCTGGTGAGCTTATCTATAATGCCTGAGTGGGGTATTGTATCGAAGGCTTTTGCAAGGTCCAGACAGGCTGTGTGGACCACCTTCCCCTCGTCAGTGGCCTTGGTGACTGTTTAAAAGAAATCAACCAGGTTTAAGAGGCAGGATAAGCCCTTAACAAAGCCGAACTGGGTAGGATCCAGTGTCTGTAGGTCCCCAATGTCTTTATTTATGAGGTCCATGATGATCCTTTCCATAGCTTTGCAGACCAAGCTAGTCAAGCTTATGGGATGATAGTTTCCAGGATCCATTGAGGCACCACCTTTGTGGAGAGGGACCACTGTTGCTGTACGCTACTCTTCAGATACATATCCTGTAGTAAGGCTGAGATTGAACAGTAGTTTTATGTTTGGGTTTAGTTCTTCTTGGAGTTCATGTAGGATGTAGCCCGGGACACCATCTGGTCCCATTGATGCTGTGTTTTTTGCTTTGGAGAGGGTGGCTCTTACCTAAGCATCTGAGATGTCAGGGGGGCAGCACTTTTGGTGGGGAAAGGGGGGGGGGGTTTGCACTGAACCTGTCGGCTAGGATGTTGGAAATGTCTGTGGGTTCGGTGTATTTTTTGTCATTTTGGACTAATTCTGAGCATATCTGGGAATTCCCACCCAGGTTCCTAACATAACTAAAGAAAGCCTTCTGATTATCCTTAGTGTCCTGTGCAATTTTTCTCTCGAAGCTGGCCTTAGACGATTTTATGAGTGCCCATAGTTTTTTGCTAATACTGATCAGAGATGCCTTCCCTTTTTGGGATTTTGCTCTATCATGTAGTAGCTTCCTCCTTCTATTGTATAGTTTGTTTATGGCTGGGGTCCACCAGACAGGACGCCTAACTTTGGAGGACTGGGTCTTGGTTTTATTTGGGATTGCATGATCCATGCATTCCTGAAGGTGTTCATAGAATGTGTTTATAAAGGATTCTGTGGTCTGGGCCGTATTTTCCACAGGCCAGGGGGCTTTGAAGGATTCCACCTCGGTTTTGAGGAGTGTGAAATTTGCTTTAGAGAAGTTTTTCACTGTGGTTTTCTGGGCAGGGGCTGGGGACGGGATGTGAATATCTAGTGAGATTAGTTTGTGGTCTGATCTTACCAGTGAGGGATACACTTCTGGTCTGGAGCATAGAGTCCTCATGTTGGTGATGATCAGGTCCAGTATGTTTTCCCCTCTTGTGGGAGTGGCAACAAGTTGTTCCATAGCATTTGAGTTTATAAATTCTAGGAACCTTTGGGCTAGGGTGTTGGAGCTAGAGTAATGCTCCCAGTCTATGTTAGGGTAGTTGAAGTTACCCAATATAATGGTGTTTGGAGAGATCTTCATATTTTCCAGTGTTCTCAGGAAGGCCGAGTGGGGTTACTGGGTTTGGGAGGGTGGTCTGTAGCAGGCTATAAACTGGAAGGCAGTTTTACCCACTGCTAGTTTCACATGGATAGTCTCTGATGCTTCGTGCTGTGCCACCAACCTGGAGGTGTGGGTATCTTTGACATATATTGATACTCCCCCTCCTTTTGTGGTTCGGTCCAAGTTTTGGGGCCGAAGAACATGGTATGAGGTATAACCTGGTAGTGCTGGGGTGCTCTCAGGAGCCTTGAACCAGGTTTCTGTTACTGCACAGATATCAATGTTCTCCATGCTAAGGAGAGTTTTGAGTGTGTGCGTCTTGAGGTTTAGACTTCTGGCGTTGAGTAGCATTACTCTTAGTTTCTTATCCCTTGTGATACCTATGGAGGTGGGTTTGTCTTTTGAGCCTTGCCTAAAAAAGGCACTATGGGGGTGGCAAGTGCCTTTGCCAATATCCAAAAGCCCAGGGGTGACAGGGGCAAGCCGTCCCTAGAGAAGCATCGTGGCTTGTCGAGCATGTCATCCCAGGCAGACAGGCACTGGATCCCCTTTGAATGACACCAATACTTAAGCCAATTGTTGAAATTGATCATCTTGTCTTCATATTGTGGCATCATTCTTGGTGAGGGTAAGATGCTACTCAAGGTCAGGGTCATACCGGCCTGGGCTACATGCTCAGAGAGCTCCTCTATGTCTCTTTTCATGTAGTCCAGGGAGGTACGTCTCAGGTCATTCACACCAGCATGGACAATGACTGAGTCATATGTGTACTTGCCTTGGAGTGACCTGAGTGCTTGCAAGCACCAGTACTAGTCTTAACTCTGTGGTGTCTATTAGCGAGATGGTCTTGGAATCACTTGGAAGCATTTAGGCTGATATCTATTTCAAAAAGATGATTTATAAGAAGAGGATATTCTACAAGATGGAAATTCCTTGTTAGATTGATAAAAAATAAAGCCAGGGAGATTACCTTTTGTCCACATTGAGTAATTTCATCAGTTAGTATCTATGGTGCTGTTAGTACGCTGCAATCTGCCCAAAAGCCACATCGTTTCATAGAAAGCAACTAGTATTGGTCAGTGTAGTGTGACAGCTGACTGTAAGCAATTTCTTCAAGAATTTAACCTAGGGTTGGAGTTATAGATATGGGATGAAAACGTGGGACATTGATGAGTTTTAATTGTTTGGGTAGAGTTTGTATTAGTGCAGTTTTCAATATGCTGGACAATATATTTTGTGTAATATTTATTTTGTATATTTCAAGAAGATAGGATTAATGGATGTTCTACAGTGGTTGATAAACCAAGGTATCAGGTTATCAGACCTAGGGGCTATCTAGTGGAATTTGTTCACGTAATAGTAGCTTTGATTTTCATAAAGTAGAATGGTGAATGTGAGGTGATGACAAGGGAAAATAGGATGGAAATGGGAACTGGTGGGTGATAAATGTGAAAGCACACTGAATTCTTTTAAAAACTCTAAGCATGACAGTTGGCCTTGAGAGCAGTGAATTGAGTTGACAGTGGAAAGGAATGTGAGCTTACAACAAGTTGGATGCTTTGCTTCATTCCAGAATTCTTTAAATGTACTGACTAGGTTGTTTTGTTTACACGTTGGCCAGTTAATTGAAGCATTTTAACTACATGTTTGGGTAGTTTTCACAGCTGTCTGAACTGTTTTCTTGTGTCGGGGGAATGTGTTTTATTTCCATTTGTACCAAGCTTCATCTCCGAAATTGGGTCTATATTAGAACACCGAACATTCAAATTTTGAGTGTGCTAATATTGAACCCTATGAATTGAAAATTTAAAACATCGAACATACAGAACAGCAAATTTTTTCCTAGGGAAAATATTTGCTGTTCCAAAACACATACACACAACATAAGCACACCAAACAAACAACAATCCACACACATACACCTAAACTCTTACACCTAACCCTACACTAAACTATACATACACCACTAACTATCCACTTACCTTAACCCAAACCCTAACCCTAAGGTCCGTCACTATCGCACAGTTACCTCACCCGCACCCTAACCCTAACTCACCTACCCCGCCCTAAACCTCATGTCCACACAATCGCACACTTACCTGACTCGCGCCCTAACCCTAACTCACCTAACCCGCCCTAACCCTCACGTCCACACAATCGCACACTTACCTGAACCCGACCCGTAACTTTCCACCACAGCGCTGAAAATACCGAAGCAACAGAAACGGACAACTGAATTCTTTCCTTAGGAAAAATTTGTTTTTGTTTCTTCGATATTTTCAGCATTCATTGAAAATGGGTCAATATTAGAACACTCAAAATTTTGAACGTTCGGCGTTCTAATATAGACCCCTGAAATCTTGGAGTGTCTTTAACTCATTGGTTAGTCAGTGGTTTTGTTTTCATTATAGAGCCTTAAAATAAATGCAAATAACTTGTTTTTAATTGGTAAGATGGGATTGGTTGGGTTTTCAGCTGTACAGGAGATCAAACTGTTGTGGACAGGTAGAATGTGAAAGCAGAACTGTTTTAGGGCTTGAAAATGCTTTGTTATGTAATTCAAAGGAAATGGGAAAGTGATCACTAAAGACAGGGAGGTGGGTGAATCAGAACAAAGAAAATGTCATTATGATTGTTGGATATTAGCTGATCTCAGAGTGATGGTCTAATTTAAAGTTTGGGAAAATTGGCTCTATAAAGTGTTAAATTTGATCAGGATCAGTCAGGAATTTTATGATGTCATTTTAATGTGACCTCAGAAAGTTTTTGTTAAAGTCAAAAAGAATTATTAGATGGCTTCACTTACACACTTCTGTGAATGAGGGACTGGATTTGATTTCTTTTGAATAAGAGTGTGGTAGCGGGTAAGCAATGGCTAGGTGGATAGGGTGGTCACTGTTAGAAAGGATTATAAGTAATAAGAGTGAGAATCTGAGAAGGCATTAGCCTGGCAGATTATTTGTATATTTGGATGACTTTTATAAAGCAACTTGGTATACCATCTTTCCTGTTACCTGGTCTGACTTCAAAAATGCAATCATACCCTTGGAGGAAATGGTATAAGTTAGGGCTGCCATATATGAGCCAGGGTTCAGTAATTGCTTTAATGTCATGGGAGTAACAGTAAATGAAGGTGCTAATTTGATTTAAGTTTATTTCATACACTGTTAGCATCAAGAGTTATTCAGGCTAAGGTGTTCTTCTCGCTTTGAACATGAAAACTGGAGTATGGTTGAGGACAAGTATTTAGTTCAATATTACATTCTGCTTGTCAACTAAATATAACTACAGGTTATCCTAAATATATATTTTGGCAGTTTTAATAAAAGTTCAGGGCACCTGTACCATATATAGAGATATAAATGGAATTATACAGTAAAAATCATTGGTATGGTTTTGGAATTTCCCAAAGTCTATAAAGGATTTTTTTGCATGCAAAAAGTAACATTTCTGCTTTCATAACCCACTATGATATGTGTATTCTGATCTCTCTATATATTCTGTCTCCTTATTCCCTTATGAGATTCATAAAGCAAGCCTGACATATCTTAAGTGTCTCCCCATTCTTTGTTCTTACCAATAATGTATCCATCACTGCTGTCTTTCTCTTCAATGTTGACCAGCATCTTGTCTTTCACACACAGGAAAACAAAGAAACACACACACACACACACACACACACACACACACACACACACACACACACGCACACACGCACGCACGCACACACACACACACACACACACACACACACACACACACACACACACACACACACACACAAAAAAAAACAATAAACTGCAGCACAAACACAAATCTATACATTATAAAGAAAAAAAAAGAAATAAGATGAAAATTAAATAAAACAGACTGCTTCTCTGCATCAGAGCTGGAAGAAAATGATATGAAAACCATTGTATTAAACAGAACATAAAAACAAGTTAAAACATATACATATACACAAAAATTAAAAAAATATACACACACACACACACATATACACATGCACACAATTAGAGATATGTTGCTCTGACTTATTAAACTGTTTATCCTTCCGAAATTACCAGTTGCAACTCCGACTAGGTAAGGACCATATTCATTTTTCTATGCCTTAAAAATCTGTGCAGTTTTTATGACAAAATTATGTTTAATCCCTTTTTTGTGGTTTATTCTAATTATTTTATCATTTCTTTCCTAGGTCTATATTAGATGAATGAAAGTTCATCTTAGCGAACACTCACATGAGCGAATATTACGAAACTTGAAACCGCAATTGTGAGATTGCGGTACAGTGAAGATGGGAATATTTACCCTTTCCTCACTGTAGTGCGATCTCAGAGTTGGAATATATATTTAAGGGGTTGTGGGGGGTGCAGCCCCCCACAATTGCAGTTTCGAGTACCTGGATATTCGCTCATGTGAGCATTCGCTAAGATGAACTTTCGTTCATTTAATATAGACCCTCTTTCCTAAGATGCTCCATTGCACTTTTGTTTCTATTTCCATGTGACAGTTTCAAAACCTGCATATCCTAGTACTATTCAGCTCTAGTCCTTAATACTAGAGACCACTTTAGAAGACATCTGTAAAACCCAGTCTGCAAGCCTTAACAGCCCACTCTAATACAGGCCTGGGCAACATGGATATGCAACTTACAAATGTCTCAGTAGCCAGCTTGGTAGATATGGGCATCCTGACACAATGTAGCAGTTGCCTCATGTACACTGCCAACCTTTCAATCCTTAAAGAAACCAACACAGTATGCAAGAGATGTACATACACAATTTCCTTTGAGGCAAAAGCCTCCCATATAAACAAGGTTGTCAAGAACACAAAGACTACATCCAACACACGTAGTGTCCACACACATAGACCATCTTATGCTGAGGCACTGAAGACTTCCTAAAAGTATAAACAACAGTGCCTATCCTCAGCAATCTCTGCAACATACACCAAAATCAAAATCAAACACAATGCCTACATCCAATGGACCCCTGAAAACAAAGCCCATAAGGCAAGCAAACAATTTGCCCAGGATCCTTGTCATAGGGGACTCCAGTGTACAACACACAGTGGCCCCAGTTACCAGATTGGACAAGAAGATTACAGTCAACTGCTTATCTGTAGACAGGATCTGCCAAGTTATACACAGTCAAGTCATTGCACCACAGGTACCAGTATAATTCTATCAAAATCCTTGTAGTCATAAATGACCTAAAACATTTCTTTCTAGATTGTATGAAGACAGACATTATGGACCTCTCTGAATATGTTCTCAGTCTGGTATGTGCCTTGCACTAAGCAGCATACTGCATTCACCAAGGATGATGATTTAACAATTGGCTTAGTTTCTGGTGTCAATACAGGGGGATTCAATATCTGTTAGCCAGAGATGGCCTGCACCTGTCCCAATTGGGCTATCATATTTTTGCTAAACTTTTATCTACCGCCTTAGAGCCTGTTTTTAGGCAATACCAAAATGTAAAATGTTCCAACATAACAAATAAAACTGAAAGGAACCTAAAGTTGTTAGAGCTCAATGCTAGGAGCCTTATCAAGAAATTCCACACTCTACAAGTTTTCCTCACTCTGGGGAATATAGACATCTGTGTCATTACCAAAACATGGTTTAAAGGCACAGAAAGTACTCCAAAAGTACAAGACTACAGCGCCTTCCAAATATTTAGAAAATCAGCCACACAGACATGTACTAAATGTGGAGGTGTCTTACTTATTCCCCCTTAGCCAGTTCCTCACTATTTTCTGTTTGTAGCCTACAGAATATCTTTATCTAATAGCTATTATTTACTGCATTGTAAATGCTGTGTACATACTATATAGAAACTTGTTATATATGCTATTATTGTCATTATGTGCTGTTTATTCTGCTTTTTTCTGTATGGAATTATTTATAATTCTGCTTTTGTTATCCTTACTTTATCTACGAGTTAAACTTGAAATAGATCCATTGTGATCGGTGCTTTTCCCCAGTTAACAAATTTAAATAAAATTAAATAGATAATGACTATCAGTGTCAAGCTATTTACATGCAGTTTATACACCTGTCACTAAGCTAACAAGGGGTGTTGATGACAGTAGCCTAGCCTGTGACCAGAAGAAATTGCCTTAGAAGTTTTGCATTATAGCATTCCTTATGAGCATTTTGTGATTCCATTACTACTGATTACAAAGGTCACATTACTGAAACAAATATGTTTTAAGGTAATGCCTCTTAGGCAAAAGCCATTTTAGTCATTTTAGTCATTTTCTACATGACAGTGCATTTCATGTTACACATTCACACACTTTGAGAGGATGTGGCTGTCTTAGGCTGAAAGAAATAAGATGCAGGACCTTGATAGGAACAGTCTAGTTCCTAAAACTCTGTGCTGCCAGTAGTCCTTACACATGTTGTTATTTCCACAGAAACCAGATAACACAGTAAATACACAAGATAATGTTTGCAGAGTAAAACAGCATTTATGAAGGCTACTGTCACAGGAGGATGTACTCATATATTTACCAGTACCTTCACACTCAGAAACCACGAGTAAGCAAGAATAGCTTTTGCTGTACAATGTCTACACAAATGTTAATAAAGCCGTTTGTCTGATGCTATAGTTGCACACCTGCAGCAATTAAACATTTAAACGTAAGGATGTTAAATATGTGCCTGTACAAGGTATTTGATATTTTACAGCTTCATGTAACTGGGAAGATTTTTTTGTTTTTTTTAAGTGGGTCGTCTCACGTGACCTGTTAACATCTCATGCAACATTTATTTTAACCAACATCTGCAAATCACAAAGTGCAGATAACTTACACTGTATCTCTTGACTGATGGTTAAAATAAAGATGTGCTTATACTGCGTCGGTCTTATATCTACAGCTTATACTCAAGTGCATGAAGATTTCTTGTTTCTGTCCAGATGTTACAGGAACCTGCATACATTTTTTGCATAGAAAACTTGCAAGTCAGCAACCCTGGTGTCTGAGAAGAGGACTGACAGTGAACACGAGGCATGGCTAGGTAACAGAGATTCTGCCAGGAAATTATGCGAGTGGGGAGAGTTTTGCAAGCTTTTATTTTGTTGGAAGTTATCTACACAGCCAGTCTGATCCAAGATAGAATTGACTGGAATCTATCCAATAAGCTTTAGACATCCCACTGAGTCATTGCATACTGACTTTGTGGAAAAGGGCTAAAGAGGCAGTTAAAGGACATGATATTGATCAGATCATCTGAAGGGATTTCTAAAGAAAAAAGCCAATAGAAGAGATGTGTCTTCCACTTCTGTTCACACTGTAAATTCTTCTCACAACTGAATCAATGTGCATGGCAGGAGATTTGTTAGGTACTAATATGCAGTACCTCTATAACGGGATACCTAGTGCACCAGTGTTTCTTAACTGTAATAAAGGAACGTAATCTCTCTTTTCTAAAAACCTCAGCTAGTACTTTAGTGTAAAAAAACATATCTTTATTCATAAACATCATTTATCTCACTTTCCCTCTAAGCTAGATGAAATGACACTAGTGTTGCCCACTCCCATATTTGCCATAAAACCACATCAGGACAATGCATTATGCCCATTCCACCAATCTCTCATACCCTCTGTACAGAAATGGATCTTACTGTAAAATCTATTAATAATTTTAGCATGACCAGGCCTTAAGTATACACTGCATGCATACAAATACTACCATGCAAAGCATTAAATAATATGAAGGATGCCATCTACATTTTTGTCATTGTTACAGACACTGGGAGGTGCCTAATCCCAAGCTGTTCAGCCTGTCATAGACTGAAATCATATATAAATGAATCTAAATCCAGATGGGCTTCAGTTAGTTGTGTAGTTCTCCAATGACTGGTTCTAAGTTTCCCTTCTGTCTATCAGCCATAATGTATGGATCAACAAATTTGGGAAAGGCCAATATTTTCTCAGCATAAACAATGAGAAATGTGAGTTAGTTGCTTAACGCATAGGAGTGGAACTAGAATGCCCTTCCCTAACCCTTTTTTATGACAGCCTAAAACCCTTTTATATAAAAGATACCAATTAGTAAAGCCAGGCATTTCTATTATTCAACTCAAAAAGATTATAATGTTGTGACTATAAGATGAACACAAAACATGGACACGTAAGTGAAATTATGCTTAACAGAGCTTTTTCGATAAGATGTAGCTATAATGACTGAGGTGGCTTATGCTACAGGGATAACAGGAGTAATTACTCAGGTGAGCTACACTAAATCAAATAAATTATGTATGTCATATTTCAAATAAAATGTGTGGGCCCAAAGGTAACTGCATGAAGAATATTTTTTGAAAATAAAAATTATTCAAGATTATAAATTTTCTCAGAGAATATCTTTGAAAATAAAAAATTATTCAAAATTGTATATTTTTGGAAGCTATTTTTACACATGCATTATAGTACATCAAAGTATACAAGATCTCAAGGAAACATTTCTTGAAATGCTCCTCTAAGTTTTATAAATAACAGATATCTACAAGTATCTAATGCAGAAGTATATATTTTTCTTAGGCATGAATAAATTGTAACATTTGGAACTAAAATTCTTAAACAGTTAATAAGATCATTCAAAGTTAATTAAAAAACAGATACTTGGATTCAGAAAGGTCACTGCCAGGCCACTAAGTTTTTTTTTTTTTTTTATCATTGGCATTAAACCATTTCCAATTCAGAGAAAGCCCTACTACACTGCTTTGCCTTGAAGAGGTAGGCTGTGTATGTGGTCTACAGCAAATATAGGTGAGGCATTTTGGGGAATGGAATATGCTAATTAATTGTGTACTCTCCCACAGAAATGCCTGCAGAAAGGCATTTACACAGCTGAGTGATTCACAGAATCACTCAGCTTCATTAGTGAGCTCAGCTGGGTGAGTTAATTAACTTGGTCAAAAATTCAGTTATCAATTACTTCCAATGGGGAGATCATATTAGATGCAAGTGTCTGGAAGTTTAGCAGACAGGTACTGGTAGGATGTATGCAAATGTCTATGATTGTGGGAGCATTTCTGACTGTATACAGAGAGATGCGTGGTTTCAGGTGTGTGTGTGTATGGGTGAGTGTGTCCCTGTATGCGATTGGGTGAGGGAGTATGCATTTCTGGTATCATTGTTTGATTATAATCATCCAAGATTTATGAGAGACAAGGAAAAAAATAAAATGATACATCAGGGATCTTTATAGCTTATGAAGTAGGAACAACTTTTCAGCCAAATGCTACTGTACTGCACTTTTTTCATTTAGTGTGAGATTGTTTTTGATACACCATGTATAGGTTTATAGGTAGGACTCTGGTCTCCACTTCCACTCAGCCACCATTTTCCTTCACATTGCAGAGCCTGTGGTCACTTCATTCCCCCCTGACTTCAGTATTAAAGGAGTTCTGCCACAAGGTCCCACTCTCAAACATTTTCACTAAGAGTATTGTCATTGTGCAATGTCAGCAAATTTAACATGAAGAGTCTTGCTGTGTATTAGCTGTAACTAGTCAAATATGTGCCTGCCCTGCTGGGAAGTGGCTTTGGCATTTCCCCCCAAAGCAGTAGTCCTTGTACTCTGAGGACCACATAGTAAGTAGACCATTGTCCTTTCTCTTTATCAAGAAATTACACTGCATATGTCATTGCTTAGTCTCCCAAGGTTTCTTGTTTTCTGCATTCAGTAAATGAAAGAAAACATGCTCTGTTTTGTGCCTCCTTGCTAATTGCTCTGTATCAGCTATAAAGCGATTGCTCTCTGTCTTAACTTACTGAAGGATGATAAGCCCACTCTTCTCCCCTACCCTACATCTAATTTCCACTTACTCCCTCTTACTCTACCATTATACATCCCATAACGCATTTCACAAGTGACACCACTTTTACTACTATCATATAAACACATTCTTGTTTCTATTTTCATATTTCCCCAACTTCCATCTTACATTTAGTAACATTCCCTGCAACTTTACTCCATCTCACACTGCTTTGCACTATATCCATTCATGCACCACCCTCTATTATTCTATATCTAAGGTTGTACTTCCCACAAATAGACCCCCAGTACTCACTACTTCACATCTTAACTACATCCTCATACTCCATACTTTCAACCCCCTGTATTTCTTACATTTCAGAAACATAAGAGAAGATACCAGGACAATCTAGACCTCTACCTTCCAAAGAAAATACTTTCTACTTACCTTCTTCCTGCTTTCAGACTCCTCCACCACTTAATGTCCTACAGCCTTGAAACTTCTTGCTTCCCACTTAATTCCTGCTTTCCCACTACCTGCCATCAATAAATTACAGATCCATCTATTAAATTATTCTAATCTTCGGCTTACCTCTAATCATCTCCTGCTGAGCCACCTACCATGACTCAATAACAGCTCTCAACAGCTCTCCAACTCTATCCTAACCACCTATCCATACTTCCTCCATAAACTCTCCACACATCACATCAAACCTATTTAATGTCAAACCCCTCACCTTTACTGCAAATATAGACCAATTAACTCCCTCTCAACAGAGACCAAAATAAAATTAAGTGGAAAATTCTCTCCAAAAAAACAAAAATCAATAATACTCCAACATACAAAAATAATTTTAGTATCTTGGCCTCACCTATCACAACAAACAAAAACAATTCCTTTCCACACACTAAACTAAACACACAATGGTCTACCCCAGCCTGATAATCTAACCTTTGCTGCCATAAATATTAGAAACATAAGAAAAGAAATAACACTACTCAACTACATGCCTGGATTATGTACCACAAGCCTAGTATTCTTGTTATAACTGAAATGCGGCTTACACCCAGCATAAACAACTCTGAAATGATACCCCCGGCTATAATATCATCCATACTAACCATATACATTGGAAAGGGGGTAGTATTGCTCTAATATTTCCCAATAACTACTATATTTCCCTCTACAACAAACCAATACTAAAATTCAGCTCAGAACAGCTTCTTATTACTTTCCTGAAAATAAACAAATACAAACAAATATGTATTTCTATGCTTTGCATCCCTCCTGGTGACACGGCTAGATAACCTACATTGGATATCCATAACAATTCCACAAGAAAAAAAATATTTCTTGATGATGTCAAAATCAGTTGGTTGGAAATAATCTCTAACCCCCTTACATCTAGAATGAACTTGTATGGTTTCAAACAACTAAAATAACCCCGTACACATCATAGCAAAACATGAAATTCCTTATTAGACTGGATCCTAGTATCAGACCCTAGCAAATTAACCACCACAGGTACAGTGTCAGACTCCCACAGTGACTATCTCCTAATCCGTTTCAAACATCCACTCAAGCAGCATGCTTATAAAACAACACACAACAGGACCAAGTTTAAAACAGAAATATTCATTACAACCCTATCATCTATTAACAGGAACATCCTAAGAACCCTGTCCTTGGATGATACTGTAAATGAATTCCATACACCTTTCCTAAATATCCTAAATAGCTTTGCCTCCACTAGAAGGAAGAGACTAAAAAAATAATGCAATTTGGCTGTCCATAATGAGTAGAATGATAGTGCAAGACAGACAAAACGCATGGAAAGAATGACAAAAACATAAAACACCGCAATATCGCAAAAACTTCACAATGTTTCAGAGCCAAAATAAATGGAAATAACTGAAGACAAAAAGCTATACTATAACAACTTTCAGAATACAGCCTTAAAAAATTCTGGTCAGCCATTAAAGAAATATTACATCCTGATGAAAACTTCAACCCTAACCCCTCTCCCAATAACTCACCACTCAAAACTGCAATAAAATTCCACTCATTTCTTAGATAGTATAGTGTCGCTAATCAAGAGGCAACAACCGCATGTCATCACATCCACTGTTACCTTCAATCCTGTGCCCACATCCTGTATAAAAATACTTTTAAGCTCAAGTCATGCTATACTTTAGCTG
Source organism: Protopterus annectens (assembly GCF_019279795.1). NCBI lineage: Eukaryota > Metazoa > Chordata > Ceratodontiformes > Protopteridae > Protopterus > Protopterus annectens. The sequence goes on along the minus strand of NC_056749.1, from coordinate 448,024,798 downwards.
ATGACTTTCCAAGTCAGTACCTTAAAAGAGAAGTGAGTAGCACTCCCTGCCTTGTCTCAATCCTTATAAATAGTTCAATCCAGGAATCTCAAAGGTTAGGATGCCTACGTCTGTATAAATGAGTTCTGCTATAATACAATTCATGGCTTTGCATATAAGGCTGGTGAGGCTCACGTGACTAAAATTACCTGTGTCTGTTAAAGGCCACAGTCATGTATGGGAGTCACTGGGCTGTTCTTCAGGCATCAGGAACAAACCTTTTAGATAGGATTAGGTTGAACAATTTAAGTAGAGGGTCACACAGTACATACTTAGTACTTATGAGAATGCAGTCTGGTATATTGCCTGGTCCCATAGAAGTATTGTTTATAGCTTTTGAAAGGGATTATAAGACTTGTTCCAAAGTGATTTCAGGTGAAACTAAATTCTCATGGGATAGTGAGAGCAATGATGGGGGTAGAATGGGTGAAGTTAGCACTATATGTATTATTACATTTAGAGTCTCTGGAACAATATTATGTGTAGATAGTTAGATCGATACACATATCCTTTGACGTTCCCATTACTTCAGTGTGTTAGTAGTTTACTGTACATTAATGTCTGAAAATCTGGTTGGAGATTGGAACAGCTCCCTATTGAAATGTTGGCACCTGAAATGCTGACATGCTGAAAAAAAAACTGAAAATGTAGGAGAACACAGAATCTCGAAGATTGCTCTTTTCCTTAAAACTTGCTTTGGTACAGGGGAATACCCCACAAACCCTTCAGACTTATATTTACCAATTCTAAGATCATTATACCTCAGAGAAAAAGGAATACTCTGAGAAATGGCATCTTGGACTTTATATATGTTAGTCCGATCTTTTGGCTATTGGGTTTCTGTATTTTGGTACTCGCTCTAGCGGGTCTCAACATTTCAAACAATTACTGAATGGAACTGAAAAAAAGTGCCATTGCTGAGTACAGCTAATTCTGTACCTTCTCTTTCATTTTCTTTAGACCCAAACCCAGGTCCAAACACCTCCTCTACCACTCTACCCTTCAAACCAAACCCCACTGCCAACCTCCTACTTAAAAAAACAGCCAACTCACTCCTAATAGCTCACCTCAACATACACAGCATTAACAACAAAATAACACAACTACATGCTCTCTTGGAACTCTATTCCTTTGATATTATCTGTCTAACAGAAACCTGGCTAAAACCTTCAACCAAAGACAACAAAGTCATCCCGCCTGGCTACAATATCTTACGTTTTGACCGGATATCTAAAAAAGGTGGTGGAGTAGCTGTCTTATTCAAATTTGTCTTTCAAATAACCACTTTCCACCAGAAACCACCTCAGGACTCTAATGCTGAGATTCTGATTACCAAACTTCAGCTAAACTCAGTCAGATCTATCTAGATTATCTGCATCTATGTCCCTCCAGGAAATAACATCTCTACCATTGAAAACATCCTCTGTTGGCTATCTCTAAACTTACCCCAAGAAACCATTATCCTGGGTGATTTTAACATTGATTGGCAATCCTGCAGCAACAAACACCCTACTACCCATATTAATCTCTATGGGTTTTCACAAACTATTACCTCCCCCACTAGAATTAACAAATCTAATAAAAAAGAAAGCACCTTAGATTGGATACTCATCAATAATCAACCCCACACTTATGAAACAGGAACCCTCCCTGACGATGTAAGTGATCACTTACTAACCTATATTATCAGGCTCAAAGCAAATCCACCCACTCATACCATTACTAGAACAATTAGAACTAAGAAAAACTTCAACTTGGATCTATTTCAAAGTGAACTGAAAGCATGCAATTGGTCACCCTTAAAACACCTTTCTCTTGATGAAGCTGTAGATTACTTTAATACTAAGTTTCTAGACATACTCAACCACCATGCCCCCACTCGGTCTATTAGAATAAGAACTAAATCTGCTCCTTGGCTCTCTAAAGAAACTAAGCAAAAAATCCATCTCAGAAATAAAATCTGGAACAAATCTCGCTTAACTAAAAACCCTGCTGATCACCAACACTTCAAACAATTGAGAAATGAGACTAAAAAAGCAATATTGAACGACAAAAAAAACTATTACCTACAATCTCAGAAAACTCTTCAGAAAAACCCACAAAAGTTCTGGGCAAACATTAATCAGTTACTTCAGCCCGGTCAATCTATCACACCCAACCCACAAGGTACAGACAAAGAGAACCCCAAGCAAATTGCCTGTACTGAAAATGGATATATATATCCAGCTAGACTAGCCCGGTCAACAAATGTAAAATAAAATAAAATAAAATAAATAAATAATTATTTGCTTTGGAATATTAGTCACATCTAAGTATAATATGGAATACAATGTATAAAACTGAATAGCAAGTCTATTTCTGATTGATTTTTAAGTTAATAATCAAGTTGGGGGGTGTCAGGTAAATGTACAGTGAGTGAATGCATGTGTTTGTGTTCTGTCAGGTTTCTGTGAGTGTGTTCTTATAGGTTCATAGGTTGATACTAGGCTATCTGCCCTAGGGCACTTATAAGCCTAGCCAGAGTGTGTTTGGCATTCGCCACCCTTTTAGATTAGTTGACTGTGCCTCTGTATAGTAGGTCACAGAAGATAGCCCTTTTGAGGTTAGTTTACTGTGCCTCTGTCTAGTAGGGACATAGAAGAGATCCCAGGGGTAAACCTACGATCTCCCATCCACTCGTCAAGATTCCTCTTGAAGAGGGTCATTGAGGGACTCTGCCTAACATGGATTGGGATTTTGTTCCAGAGTGAGGGGAGTCTCTGGAATATGAATCTGTCCCTCCAACATGTCCTATTTATTTCTGTGCTGAGGTTTAAGTCCCTGGAGTGTGTAGCTCTAAGGGATTTGGATTTCCTGAGGTGGAGCATGTCCATTAATTCTGAGTTGGACATGGCTTTATACGTCAGGCACAGATTGCCTCTGAGTAGGCGGTAAGCAACTGAGTAGAGCTGGAGTTTCTTTAGCCTAACTGCGTAGGGCATCTGTTTGAGTCCCTTGATCCTCTTGGTGAGGTACTTTTAGGGTCTTTCTAGTTGCTGCAGGTGTCGGGTAAGGTACATCCCAAATGGGGCATTGTATTCAATTATGGGCCTGATGAGTGATGAGTAGAGGGGCGCAATGACCTCTCTTGATCTAGATGTGAACCCTTTCGTGATAAGGTGGGCTATATAGAAGGTCTTTCTAACCACTTTGGCAACGTGATTGTCAAAGGAGAGATTATTATCTACTTGGGTCCCCAAATCCCTAATTACTTCTTCCATACTTAGTGGATTACCACCTATGTGGTAATTTGTGGGCACTTTGTTTTTCCCAAAGGGGATGACTATGCACTTTTTGGCATTTAGCTTTAGGCCATGGCTCTGGCACCAGTTATCCATCTCTGTGAGACCCTTTTGGAGGATGCTTGTGTCAGTCGGTGAGTCAATTATGGCACCCAGTTTGCAGTCATCTGTGAACTTGGTGAGCCATAGTACTCCCATGTTAGCCTGTACCTCAGAGAAATATATACTGAACAAGAGAGGTCCCAGGACTGAGCCTTGTGGGACGCCACTTGTAACTGGTTTAGAGTCTGACATGGCAACTGCATTTCTGACCATGTGGGTTCTATCCCTGAGCCAGTTTGCAACCCATCTTGTGACATAGGGGTTGATATTTAAGCTGGTGAGCTTATTTATGATGCCCGAGTGGGGTATTGTGTCGAAGGCTTTTGCGAGGTCCAGGTAGGCTGTGTGGACTACCTTCCCTTCATCTATGGCCTTGGTGACTGTTTCAAAGAAGTCGACCAGGTTCAAGAGGCAAGATCTGCCCTTAACAAAGCTGAATTGGGTAGGATCCAGTGTTTGGAGGTTCCCAATGTCTTTGTTTATGAGTTTCATGATGATACGCTCCATAGCTTTGCAGACCAGGCTAGTCAGGCTTATAGGGCGATAGTTTCCGGGGTCCATTGTGACACCACCTTTGTGGAGTGGGACCACTGTTGCTGTACGCCATTCCTTGGGTACATATCCTGTAGTAAGGCTGAGATTGAACAGTGACTTTATGTGAGGGTTCAGTTCTTCTTGGAGTTCGTGTAAGATGCAGCCCGGGACACCGTCCAGTCCCATTGATGCTGTGTTTTTTGCTTTGGAGAGGGCAGCTCTCACCTGTGCATCTGTGATGTCAGGGAAGCTACACTCTGTTGGGATAGACATTTGCTCATTTGGGGGGGAAGGGGGGGAGAAGTTTGCACTGAACCTGTCTGCCAGGATGTTGGCAATGTCTGTGGGTTCAGTGTATTTTTTGCCATTTTGAACTAACTCAGAGCATATCTGGGAGTTGCCACCCAGGTTCCTGACATAACTAAAGAAGGCCTTGTGATTATCTTTAGCATCTTGTGCAATTTTTCTTTCGAAGCTGGCCTTAGATGATTTTATGAGGGATCGCAGTTTCTTGCTAGTACTGATCAGACATGCCTTCCCTTTTTGGGATTTTGCTCTATCATGTAGTAGCTTCCTCCTTCTGTTGTATAGCTTATTTATGGCTGGGGTCCACCAGACAGGTCTCCTGCCTTTGGAGGAATGAGTCTTGGTTTTATTTGGGATAGCATGATCCATGCATTCCTGTAGGTGTCCATAGAAAGCGTTTGTAAAGGATTCTGCGGTTTGGGCCATATTATCCACTGGCCAGGGGGCTTTGAAGGATTCCACCTTGGTTTTGAGAAGTGTGAAGTTTGCTTTTGAGAAGTTCTTCACTGTGGTTTCCTTGGCTGGGGGTGGGGATGGGATATGGATGTCCAGTGAGATTAATTTATGGTCAGATCTTACCAATGAGGGGTATACCTCTGGTATGGAACATAGAGTCCCCATGTTGGTGATGATCAGGTCGAATATGTTTTCTCCTGTTGTAGGAGTGGTGACCAGTTGTTCCATAGCATTTGAGTTTATAAATTCTAGGAACCGTTGGGTGAGGGTATTGGGGCTTGAGTAGTGCTCCCAGTCTATGTTTGGGTAGTTGAAGTCACCCAATATAATGGTGTTTGGAGAGACCTTCATATTCTCCAGTGTTCTCAGGAAAGCCGAGTGGGGTTCCTGAGTTTGGGAGGGTGGTCTGTAGCAGGCTACAAACTGAAAGGCAGTTTTGCCCACTGTTAGTTGCACATGGATGGTCTCTGATGCTTCATGCAGTGCCACTAACCTGGAGGTGTGGGTATCTTTGATGAATATGGATACTCCCCCTCCTTTTGTGGTTCGGTCAAAGTTTTGGGGCCGAAAAGCATGGTACGAGGTATAACCTGGTAGTGCTGGGGTGCTCTCGGGAGCCTTGAACCAGGTTTCTGTTATTGCACAGATATCGATATTCTCCATACTGAGGAGAGCCTCGAGTGTGTGCATCTTGAGGTTTAGACTTCTGGTGTTGAGCAGCATTACACTTAGTTTCTTTTCCTTTGTGTTGTCTATGGAGGTGGGTTTGTCTTTTGAGCCTTGCCTAAAAAAGGCACTATGGGGGTGGCAAGAGCCTTAGCCAGTATTCGAAAGCCCAGGGGTGACAGGTGCAAGCCATCCCTAGCGAAGCAACGTGGCTTGTCGAGCATGTCATCCCAGGCTGACAGACACTGGATCCCCTTTGAATGACACCAATACTTTAGCCAATTGTTAAAATTGATCATTTTGTCTTTATACTGTGGCATCATTCTTGGTGAGGGTAAGATGCTACTCAAGGTCAGGGTCATACCGGCCTGGGCTACATGATCAGAGAGCCCCTCTATGTCTCTTTTCATGTAGTCCAGGGAGGTATGTCTCAGGTCATTCACAACAGCATGGACCATAACGGAGTCATATTTGTACTTGCTTTAGAGTGACTTGAGTGCTTGTGTTATGTGGCGGATCCTGGCACCCGACAGGCAGCTTACAGTGACCTTCTCCTTGTTCAGCCTGGTGAGTGGGATGTCAGTCTTTGTAAGAATGTTTGCATGTGTGTGGCAGAGTGAATGATGGCATGCCTGTACCTATGTGGCACATTGGCCTGCATTGGTAATTACTGCCAGAAAGTGCTGTTTTTGCACTGGTGATGAATACAGCTGATTCAGAGAAATTCCAATTATCTGATAATGAAATCTTCTTCACTGTTGGGAAATATGTCTCTGAATTACATTCTATATAATCTCATAAACTGTAAATCTCAGGGATACTTTCTGAATCCCAGCCCCTGCATGCATAGATAATCGAGTTTATTTATTTCTGATTATTATTTTTTTGTGTGTGAGTTTCATTTAAAGCACTTTAATGAATAATGGCATTCTCCTTTAATATCATTGTGATGTACTTCAGGTAGGTTTCATATTGCATTTCAGAAACCTGTAATTGTAAGTCAGGGAACTGCAAAAAAAGAAAAGAAAACAAAAAAGACAGCAAATCTATGTAACAGTGAATGTTGACAATCGCTGTTCTCATTTAAAGTTATTTTTTTAAATAATTAAAAGCTTCCCTGTACATCTTCCATGCATGCACTACTTATATACACTAACTCTGAGATCACCATCCTTGGAAAAAAGGAAACTACTCTGAGACACAGTGATTTCAGGTTTAGTATAGTTATGCCATCGTTTTCTCTTCTTCAGTTTCACTATTCTGGGAATTGTACGTCTTAGAGTTTAAAACAGTCACTCTTTATATTTCATTCAAAAAGGCATTTATTTACAGCATATTGTAAAGAATGGCTTGTTTAGCTTAGGTTACAAAGTGCTTGTCCAGTGTAAGCCTTCTCTTTTTTTGTCAAAGTGACCTGTATAGTTGTTCTCTGTAGGCAGATGTACAGTATGGTTGCACATCAGAAACAAAAGTTATGAACTGTGTTTTCAGTTGTCTTTTTGTTCTAGGATAATAGAGCACTGAAAAAACTTAAATATATTTCTACATAGCTTATAGAATCAATGCACAGATGTTTCTAGAAGTTTAGGAGCTGCTGGTTATGTGAGACAATATATTATTAATAGAAGTAGTCAAAATGAATGTGTATCTATTCATACTTTTTTGGGACCTTTCCCACTGTTATTTTGTAAAGGCTTGTTTGAATAGACTCTCACTGTTTGTTTATTATTAAATTGATATATAATCTAATGCAAATTATTAACTTTACCAGTGTTTTGATATGTTTACCGATGTTTGCAGTTACTATTGTTGTTGTTGTTCCATTATTTTGTCTATGTTCACGGTCCTGACTAAAAAAGGGGTCAGTTAATCTGTTTAATAGGTTATCAACTTAGCACATTAAGTACAAAGCTCCTGTTCATTCTTAAGACATAAAGGTTATTTATGTAATTATATCTGTGTGGCTTTCCAAAGACAGTGAAATGAATGTCAGAATATTTCCTGCCAATGTTGTACATTGGGACATCGTGTCCATAGAATATAATGATAAGCCAGATGGGGAAAAATAGGTAATATATATCCTGTCACACAGATGTTTCATAGAAAATAGAGGCCTGCAGTTGAATAGCTACTTAAAGGCAAGAAATGGCTGTTATTTTTATCAGGATCCCCTCCCCCAGCAAATATAGTACATATGTACCCAAGTGAGGATGAAATATTGTGGAAGGAAAATGCATCTAATTAAGCTGTGCATAATGTTTAAACCAATTACTATGTACTTCACTTCCTATTAATCATTTTGCTTTGTGTAGCCTTTGATCACTGGTAGTGCTATTAGGATAGTAATGATTGTTGCTCATGTTTTATTACTTAGTAGCGCTTCAACAGTGGTGCCATTTACAGAGTTAAAAATGGCACCATTATGAAATATTTTTTCACTTGTCATGTAAACTTAATGCCATAAGTAGATACTTTTGATTTTCAAGCATCCTCTGTGTATTAATTAATGATTATTATTGGATATATTTTTGAAACAACAATGACTACCCATTTTCTGTTTATGATGCTTCACACACTGGGTGTGAGGATAACACAAGGTTTCCTTACTTTTTATTTCACACTGATTGTTGTGTTTTAGGTCATTTGGAATAATTATACTTAAATCCTTTCCCATTATAATTACGTGAACTTATTAATTTACCATTGTAATTACGTCAGTAGCTCTCATGCAATCTCTAGTATTGACCTGGGTATTGTTACTCAACTGTATTATCTTGCATTTTTCTGTAACAGAATAAAATCTGGTGCATAGATCATTCATTTAGCTTTGCTATGTTCTTTCTCACCCTACCTTCACCCAGCTTATTAAGTGACTCTGCTGTAAAACTTGGCATCATGTGCACACTAACATGGTTTCATCCCTAGCTCCTCTGTTGTGTTCTGGCACAACAGCTAACAGAACTGGATGTACAATACAACCTACTTGCAACTTTCCCCCAGCTGCATTCAGTTGTGGCCTCTGTGACCTTCTGTCAGCCTATTTTTTTTACCAGAAGGCATTTCTAGTACCTACAAAAAAGATATAAAATATTACCACAATATTTGTTAGAAGACCCTGTAAGATGTCTTACTAACATTCAGGCAAACCATATCCACAGAATTACTAGAGTATTTACTTTTGTTGCCCCTGTTAAAGTTAAAATCTCTGTATGTGATGTTTTAGTTCCTGTGAGCACTGACACAAATGTAGTAATGCACAAAAAACCAAAGACAAGCAAAGAATAATCCACGACCTTGAAGAAAGGAACCAGAACTCTGCTAAAGTCCACAAGGCTGTATTTTTATTTCTGAAGTATTCCAAAAGTCACAGATAAAATCACACTTTTTATTTCTGAAGTATTCCAAAAGTCACAGATAAAATCACTGAGCTTTATCAAGTCAAAACAAATTGCAGTGTGCAGTAACCTCCATTAAATAGCCTGGCAATTATACAATTAATTAATTAGTAAATCTAGTACTAAGGTGTGGTGCTTGTTAAAAAGTTAGTCATTATATCAACTCAAAAATGAAATGTTTGCAATATCATATGCACTTAAATAAAAATGAGTAACCATAAAACATTTTAAAATGCCAGTTTCCTAGGTTTCAGGACATAAAAGTCTGATGTCTGATTGGGGTTGTAGATTGTTAAAGAATATGCTTAAAGATGTGTTTAGATTGTCAGTGAATTGTTAAACCTTATTACTTTACACTGATAAAAACATGCAATAAAATATGCATGAGGTATTTTTAATGCCCATCCATACAAAAGTACACAAATGCACTTGGTACTTCTTTCCTTAACAAAGATTCTCTCCATTTTGCCAAACTCTTAAGAAGGAAATAAATGGTCTAAAGTTTATTGTCCATCTCCTAGAGCCATATTTGTGAAACAGAATCACAGTTTCCTACATGCAAATGTTTGGTACTGCGCCATCATCCCATGAAGAGTGGTCAAAAGTATGACTGATCCAACACACACAGGCCTCCTAGAGTCCCTTGTTTTGTCTATGTTCAGTTTAAAGAGTTAATTTGACAACCATTCTTCTGTCAGTGGATAAGTATTAACCCTTCATTTAAACTGCTTCCAAATATATGTTGTTTTCCCTTATCCTTTCTGAATACATAACCCAAACACATATTTATTATTTTTTTATTTTTTTGAAATTGCATCAAAGTACATTAGCAAATGTAAAATATTATTTCCACCTGCAATTTATGGAGAAAAATGAGACATATCATTGTTTAGTTATTTAGTCAAATGTGACTCTTTCTGACCTCAAGGACTTTAGCATACCTGACCTATTTGACAAGAAGTACTTCTTTAAGTTCTTTCAAATTTATATTCATTACTTCAGTAATGATGTCCATCCAGCTTAGGGTGTGCCACCCCTTATACTTTTTTGCCTTTGATCCTTCCCACCATTAATGTCTTCTGCATTAAATACTGTCTTCACATTATTTGGACAAAGTATTTGAGTTTTAGATTTACTATGAGGCCTTGCAGTGAACAGTCTGGATTTATTTCCGTTAAGTATTAACTGAGTAAATGTTCTTGCAGTCCATGGTACCTGCAAAGGTTTTGTCCAGCATCACAGTTCAAAAGCATTGCTTTCTATGGTGCACAACTTTACTTGGTCCAGCTATCGCAGACATATTTTTCTACTGCAGAAGACATCACTTTGATTGCAAAGGCCATCTTTTAAGACATGGTGGTTTTGCTCTTTAAAATCTAATGCAAATATTCCTGTATCTTTCCTTTCATAAAGGAAACTCTTTTTTATACTAATGGCTGCAAGCACCATCTGTAGAGATATTTAAGCCCATAAACTAAAATCTGTTACTGCTCCCACGTTTTCCACATCTGTTTGTAAGGAACTGCTAGAACTAGATGGCATCATTTTATTTATTTATGATGCTGAGCAATAAGCCAGCTATTGTACTTTCTACCTTCCCCTTCATCAACAAACTCCTCAGTTATCCATAATTTCAACCATGAGAGAGGCATCATCTGCATAGTTGAGTTCGTTAATATTTCTCCCAGCAATTTTAAGTCCAGCATTTGATTTATCTAGTCAAGCATTTTTCACAATATATTCAGCATATGAATTCAATAAGTAGGATAACAATAAATTGCCTTGATGTATTCCTTTCCCAGTGATGAATTAGTTATTCCATATTCAGTTCTAACTGTTGCTTCTTGCTCTGCAGATAGATTCAGCAGGAAACAAAGTGATCAAGTATCCCTGAATCTCTAAGAACTTGCCACAGTTTGCTATGTTCTACCCAGTCAAATGTTTTAGAGTAGTGAAAAAAACAAAATTAAATATTTTCTGGTGCCCCCTTGTTTTGTCTGTTATCCAGAAGGTGTTGGCAGTTTGATATCCAGTGCCTCTAGCTCTTCTAAAAACAGCTTGAACATCTGGCAGTCTAGTTGGAACCTAATTTGTCTAGCCTACAGGATCTTGAACATTGCCTAACTAGCTTGCTTAAATGTTCTGTAAATACTACTTATTGTTAACAAATATCCACTCTAGTAATAAATACATCTCTAAAGGAATGTGGTCACAGACAAAATGCTTTATATGGATACATTTTTTTAAATGTAATTCATAGATAAGATATTAGTACAGTTCATTTGAAATATATGTATATATACAAGTAATCAACATACCGCAGTGGTGGTGCTGTGGTAGCGTTGTCACCTCACAGTAAGATGCTGTCCGGTTCGATTCTCTGCTAGAGCATCTTCTGCGCGGAGACATGCGTGAATGGGCATACCTTCTTTGAAGGTTGTGCATCAGGGCTGGTAACTCGGCACGTAAAAATCAACTACCAATCATTAGTGGACCGGTGTTCCGCTGTGGCGACCCCTAACTGGGAAAAGCCGAAAGACACAACATACAAGTAATCAACATGGGGCAGCCAAAGTGGTGCAGCGGTTAGTGTTGTTGCCTCATGACAAGAGGTTCTCTGGTTCAATCCTCAGCTGGGGTACCTTCTGTGTGAAGTCTGCATGTCCTCCTTGTGGTCGCATGCGTTTCCTCCGGGTCCCCCGGTTTCCTCTCACATCCCAAAGACATGCTGTAGGAGGATTGTACAATATAAATTGGCCCTAGGTGTGTGTGTGTGTGTGTGTGTGTGTGTGTGTGTGTGTGTGTGTGTGTGTGTGTGTGTGTGTGTGTGTGTGTGTGTGTGTAGGAGGATTGTACAATATAAACTGGCCCTAGGTGTGAGTGTGTGTGTGTGTGTGCCTTCTCTGGAAGTTGGGTGCTGGGCTGGCAGCTCGACACTGAAAAACTCCACTGCCAATCATGAGTGGACAGGTGATCCACTGTGGCAACCCCTAACCGGGAAAAGCCGAAAGAAGAAGATACAAGTAATCAACATGGAAAATTTAATTTGAGTTGGTAAATGTTGCTCTTTGATAGTTGTGCTAATATAATATCATGCATTTTGACTTTTTCCAATGGATTTTTAAAATAATTTGGACTGTACTTCATATTATTCTTAAACATATGTTCCACTTGCAAAACAAACACTTGTTTGTGGTTTCCCAGGGAGCTGCCTAAAGGCAATATGCTCCCTTCCAAATATGGAGACTCCACCAAAGTTGACACTGAGTATAAAGCCATGAAAAGTGAAAAATTCAGGTACAAAGGGAGTGATGTCTCACTAGCTAAACAAACATAGATTTTTTTCCAAATTCAGAAGTGCCTTGTGGTCAGGCAATTTATTGATTAAACTTCAGGTATTGAGGAGAGCAAGCTTATAGTTAACTAGGTCTTAAATGATGCAAGCTCTATAGCTTGCTTATTAAAAATAAGGAGCTTGCGAAGATGAAAATTTTAGTTTAATTTTTATTCTTATTTTTCTGGTTATACAAGTGTTTTTAATAGTTTTAAATTAAAAAAAGTTATACTGCAATGATGTTTTTCATATGTGTATTACGTAGAGGTGGAGTTTGTCTGAATTATGTGGAAACCATGTGATATAATATTACTGTTTATTGGGACATTTGGTGGATTTTTCTGTCTGAAGAAGTTTTGGTCAATGAACTAAGCTGAAAGTGCTAACTGCATTGGATTAAATTGTGTTTTGCTAACTTATTTGCCACTGGTAAACAGCCAGAATGGTATATTATCAGGACTCTTGCATGAGGTGTTCTTAGCTTTTCAGAGATGGCTGAGATGACATATTCCATAGAGGGAGTGACTGGAATTGTGGAATCAGTGGAATAGCTATAACTGCAGGTGGTGTGAAATTTGCAACAAATTTTGTGATCTAAAATAGTAGCTGCCTGGGTCAAAGTGATAAGTATTGTTGTGGAGTAGTACCAAACATTATTGCTTGTTAGTTCTTAACTTACTGACATAGTTTTAGAAAGATTTGTGGTTATGTTTAGAGATTTATTTACTATTTGGCATTCATACTCAGCTCTGAGCTTCTGAAAGGTTGTCTTAATTTATTTGCTAGTTTATTTAAGTGTGATATTAAGGTATCTAGAATGAGACCTCTTTTAAGCAATTTCTTTCTCTTGTTATGTAATTTATTTATTTATATGAGTATTCCACCATAGAGGTTGTTTTTAAATTTCTTATATTTGGTGCAGATAGGAACTGCCTAATTAAAAAAAAAAAAAAATATATATATATATATATATATATATATATATATATATATATATATATATATAAACTGTGGGTAGAATTCAGAGGAGTGGCTTTAACAATGAGATCATTTGGAGGAGGATTATAGTGGAATGTATTTCCTTCTTGATGTAATTGAAGAAAATTTGCTTTTAAGAAGTCCTTAAATGTATGAGGCATTTGCAAGGGAATTGTCACCAGTTTTGAAGGAAAAGGTCACTGATTTATGATGTGGTTTAACAGTGGAGGATGATACATATGGTGGTGGTGTGCAGGAAATGGTCATATTCCTAAGGAAAACGTTAAGGACATTGGAGCCAATAGTAAACTATGTGTAAAAGAGAGTTAGCATTTATGTCAAGAAAGTATTCAGTATGCTGATAATTGTCAGTGTCGGTCAACTGGTTTATTGATGGATAGTTAAAGTCCCCTAGTAGAAAGCTATTTTGTTTAAAGGGGATTTCAGCTAAGGTCCTAGGACAGCGTTATCCTTCCATATTACAAATATAAGTCTGTAATCATTAATGTGTTAGTTTACATTAAAAGCAGAGTAAAACTCAATATCTTTCCCAGTACAGCTGCCCACAGCCTCCAGCTACATTATGGAAATGTTCTTTTTGTACCAGGCACTTTTACTTTTTTCAGGATTGAATATATGAGTGGTGTCCTCTTCCCAGAATCAACCACAACCAAAACAATACCATTCTAATTCTTTAATAAAGGAATGGTGCTCTTTTAATGTTGTCCCTTACACTAACAGTATGACTCTTATGCGTGTTCTAATTTTCACATGTAAATCTTAACAATCTTGAAACCCACAACAAGATTAACTACTCCTGCAAGGAATTTATGTAAGATTTACATATGTCAGTCAGCAGCATTTTGCCCTTTGTTCACAGATATAACCACAGTACAGGAAAACAAGTCACAGTAAGGATCAAAGAATTATCCTCTATGATAGATGATGACTTGAAAATAATCTGCAGAAACCAGAATGAACTTAAAGAGGACACTTAATAGCGTATTATTAATTGAAAAAAATAATGAATTATTTTCCCCTGCACTCAGTCTGCCATCTGTAACTGCTGACAAAGCATAATAAAGTTATTTTCATTTTTGTTTAGGCTGTCTCACTCCCCAGTCAACTGATGCACAAGCCAGTGGGAAACAACTACTCACTTCATTTAAAGAGCCCAACCAGGCCTTGCTCAAATATTACTGCTGTCCCACCAAAATGATAGAACAACCCATACCAATCTTAAAAGTCAATTTTCCTCAGTAAAAGTATCATGCATTCATTAAGATTTTTTTAACTATGTGTGGCAAATGACACTGAATCATAATGATTCATCAAAAGAACATGTTATAAGTACAGAGCAGTACATTTTAACCATGCTGTGAATTTCCTAATTGAATTTGTTAGAAAGTTGTTAGTAAGAGGTCCACATTTTTCGCATTTCTTCCACATTTTAAGAGTTAGTGTTTATTATTATTACAGGGGTGGCCACGGTGGTGCAGCGGTTAGCATTGCCACCTCACAGCCAGAGGCTCTCTGATTTGATCCTCAGCTGGGGTGCCTTCTGTGTGGAGTGTGCATGTCTTCCCTGTGGTCACGTGGGTTTCCTCCAGGTGATCCGGTTTCCTCCCACATCCCAAAGACATGCTGTAGGTGGATTAGATACTCTAAATTGGCCATAGGCATGAGTGTGTGCATGAGTGTGCATTCTTTGAAAGGTTGGGCACCGGGGTTGGCAACTTGACACCATAAAAATCAACTGCCAATCATGAGCGGACAGGTGATCCACTGTGGCGACCTCTATCTGGGAAAAGCTGAAAGAAGAAGTGTTTCATATTAATGGAGATGGAAGGTCGTGAGCTATGCAACAACTTGTAAAGAGGTGGTCACTTTATTCTGTCTTGGGGAGTATGACATAATGCTACACTGTTTAAGCATCTGAATAAGCTGACTTTAATTTATTAATATAAATTGGAATTCTGGCATTTACTGAATTCTGAGTTGTTACTCTGGGAAAGTCAAATATTGTCATAAAAAAAAAAATTAAAAACTGAGTTTTCTTTTAAGATGCTGAAGTCCAGCAGCAGAATAGCACCAGCCTACCTTGATTATTCAAAGAAAAAAAAGAAAAAGAAACAAAAATGACCTTTTTATTAAGCACATCACATTTTTGGAACTTCTTTCCTGTTTCATTTCTTCTCATGATCTTCAGTGGTTCCCCAAAGCATAGGATATATACATGTCAATGTTTTATTGATACATTAGGTTAAGTGTTCTTTCTGGCATATTTCTCGATGAGTCAGGACCATTTATGTTAGGTTGTTTGCAAACTCCTGGTATTGCACACCTAGTTTAAAATATTTTAAAAAAAATTACATTTTTGAAATTCTTACAGTGTTTGGATTTTTTTTCCATTTTATTTGCCTTTAAGGAGAATGGAACTTTGTTGTTCACTGTGCAATTGGATGAGTTTGTTTCATTTGCTCAGTGGGGTGGACAATATAGCAGCTGTTGTTTTTACTTTTAGTAGCTACAGCTGAAAGGATTTGTGTCCTTTTTGTTTCACTTACTGGATGGACTTTTCTCTAAGTAATTCTGGATTTAGAACTGACAAATTGAATACAGTGTCCAATCAGCATGCACATTTTTCAATCTTCAGTTAAGCTTCAATGAATAATGCAGAACATTCACATGTGCAGGGAGCTGTTTTCCTTTTAACAGTGCACTGGGCATTTAAAAGTCAATGCAGCTCACCCCCATTAGTACAGCTGTAAACCTGCTAGTGGCATTTTACAAAGCTTCAGTTACAGGGAAAATTGCCTCACGTTTTCGTAGTTGCACACGATAAGGGTCAGATTATACAAAGTACTTGCATATCAAAACAGGTAACGTAAATATTATGTGCATTTTTTGTCTATGCAACATAAAATTTGAAATATAATTTATGCAGGCCATTCAGATAGTTATGATAGGGTATGTAATATGTCAAGATAATAGTATTTTGATGTTTCTCTTATTAATTTAGGATTAACAATAATATTAAATTACAGGTCATTTTGACAAAGGAACAATAATTTCAGAAATGTGAGGGGGAAAACCGATATGTAAGGAGGCTAAGGAGTTTTTTTTTTTCTTAGCAGAAGTTCTTTATGAGCAAGGGTTTTTACTTAGTGTGTAACTGTTGAGTCACAACATTTAAATTCCATATGTATTTTGGCTGGAGGAACAGATTGCAACGTTTCTTGCATCATGCTACATGAAGACAAATTAAACTGCTTCTCTGATGAAATAATGAACTTTTCCCCACCATGTCATACGGACTACTTCTCCTTTTATTTCGCTCATTCCTTTCTTCACTTTAACACTTAGTAATATGCTTTTTCACTGCATATTAATCTGATAATATATCACTAAATATAGGTCAGCCCTCTGCATTGCAGTTTGGTTTGTGATTCTGTTTGGGCCAGGAATGGCATTAAGGGAAAAGAGTCTCCAGGCAGAAGGCACACTGGATCCGCCATGGGCTTGTGGCTCTTTCTCTCAAGACCTGGAAACTCACATTTCCTAAGGCCTTGGGTGGTTCCCATACCACTGCTTTCCTTAGTTATGGTTTATCTTCTTCCACCCCATTCCCTTCTACTCATGCTCTGATTTCAAATGCTGTGATAAGCTGTATTAATATATTCCCTGATGCAACCACCCGACTACCACTATAGCTTACTTCCACTCTTCATGATGGTGATAGTGAGCTAATATGTTGGCTCCTTGCAGATGCTTCAGCCTAAGATGAAATAATCTGTTCATCAGCAAACATCATCCGGTCTGGCTACAGGGATTGATCTTGATGTATTTTCTCTCAGATGAAGTGTTCTGATTGTTAATATAAACAAGTGTTGGGGGTGATTTGGATCACTGTTTGTCTATTTTAGGGAAAAAAAACTTTTCAACAGTCATAGATTATACAAACTCCTTTAAAAAGCAAATTTGGGGTTTATTAAAAACATTTTTGAACGTTATTTTTTTATTATATTTTTGCTAACATGCATACAAAGTTCAGTAACACTCATCACATATGGGACATGACAGTTATTTTAAATGTGCAAAGCAGTTTATGGTGGGACATGCACCTAAATGTATACATATTCACAAGGAATCACAGGTCTCTTCACCATGAAGAAATTCCTTACCAAACTGCACCATTAAGAAGTGGTGTATATCATCTGGATTATAAAAACTAGGTAGTGCAAACCACAGATCTGGTCCACTGAATGTCACTCAACAGCTGTTGTGTAAGGGACAGTTGTCAGCCTTTCTGCGGATGTTGTGCTACAGCTATCACTATGCAGATGGGACACTGAAAGCATGAGTCTCATGTAGTGTAGTAAGCACCATGATACTTCTGTCTTGAGAGGAGGTACCAAATAATAAATGCAAAGAAAGCTCTCTAGCATTGGGAATATTTTTCATCATCTGTTTGGATGGACTAATAAGTCTACATTTGAAACAAGCAAGTATCACAATTATTGCAAACAATATCACTCTGAAGTATATTCCAAGTATCTTTCCATGTAAAAAGAAATGGTCTGAATTGAATTATATTCATTTATTATTATATTACCAACTCAGTAGGTGCAATGTGTGTTGAAGAAAAGCAGAACTAAGAAGAATATGATCCGGATTCAAAGATGGCTGCCATTCTGTAAGCACTGCTGCACTGCAGTGCTCTACTTAACCTGAGGAAATCTAAACCCTGAGTGGATAATATAAAGCTTTTAACATCAAATCTTCGATAAAATAACTTCAACTACACTTAACTATCCATTACTAAGAAGAAAAACTGGAAAAAAGGAATATATTTCACTGGATTACAACAGATTAGCTGGCTCTGCAGAGAGAAGTAAACAAAGGAACTGTGTGCTTTCTATACTGCAAGTCTTTGTGTTCAAATAAGATGTCAAAAGAGGAAGAAAACATAGATACAACCACTACTAAAACAAAACTTTTGGAATTACAGTCACCTGAAAAGGATGTGATTTCTAAAAGACAAAAAATTACTAAAATACAGGAACAACAGAAACCAGGGACCAAATCTAAATCTGAACAACCATTAAACATGGAAGATATCAGAAATGATCTGCTACCCATACAAGAAGCTCTGAAAGAACTGACTTGTCAAATACAAGCATTTGGGAACTCATGTACTCAGTTGCTGGAGAGAATGGACAAGACGGAAGCTCGAATTTCTGAAAATGAGGATAAATTAACTTTACTTGAAAAGAAAACTAATCTACATGATATGGATATACAGGCTATGCAAAACAAGCTTACGGACTTAGAAGCAAGATCCAGGAGAAACAATATTATTCTCAGAGGGATTCCAGAATCTATTCAGTATAATGAATTAATTCCATCCATATTACAAATATTTGAAGTGCTTCTAAATGACTCTGACGGGGTGAAACAAATTATTATTGAAAGAGCGCACAGAGTTTTGAGAGAGTCACAAGCATCTAACTTTCCTAGACCTGGATATGTTAAAATGCTTAACTATCAAGATGTAAGCAGAATACTTACTACTGTAAAACAAACTGGAGGCTATATCATGTGGAAAAATAATAAAATATCCCTGTCACAGGATTTACCCATACAGGTAAGACAAGCTAGACAGTCTTTGTCTCCATACTGTAAATTTCTTATTGACAAACAAATTAAGTTTCAAATGAAATACCCACATATGCTTATATTTACAATGGATGGGACTAAACATGCTATTTCCACTAAAAATGAGGCAAGAAATCTGTTTCTTAAAGTTTTCAAGGCTTTACCTGTATCAGAGACTTGAATTGAACTTTTGTTGAGACTGGCATGCTGCTGAGGTTGGATCCATTGTTTACTGTGCTCCCAAGACTGGGTAATCCTTTGTTTGCATTTGTAAAGCTCTAGGCCTCTTCCAGAGTAATAAAACTGTTTGTTTTTGCTTATCTTGATTACCTGCATTCATTTCCCATCATTTTATGGCTTCTATGAACAGTTTTCGATGAGGAGGAAGACAGGAAGTGCCTAAAATGCTGTTGTGGGTGCAGATTTTGCTGTGACACATCCGGGAGTACGTTTGTAAAAGCAGTTCCCTGTCGCAAATATTTCACAGGGTTTCCAGGCTTGGGAAACCAAAGGGAACTGTTTTAACATCTTTTTATTCATTTAACTTTAAAATAACACTGTTGTATGGTAAAGTAAGCACATAGGAATATTTTATTTGTTTCTCTTATACATGTTTATGTAGAATTTTGTGGTTATATTATTTAGAAGGTGCAGGGATTTAGTAATGTTTGTATAAATATGCTTCGCATTACAGTTCATAATGTACTGTGTTAAAGTGATAATGAATATTATATTAGTTAGTTAGTAGTTTTCTTTAGTATAAAACTATGATAGTATGGGTTTATAACCAGGGATACTTGTATTTAGCTGTATATTTATTTTAACATAGGGTTGTATTTTAGTATGTTTTTTTTTTTTTTTTTTTTTGTGTCTCTATGCATGCGGTTTATCTATAGATAGCTAATCCAAATACTAAAACTTCCTTTTTTCAATTTATTTTCATATGTACTGTAATATTGTATTTTAATTTGATTTGCTTAAATAAACTTGACTGGGGAGATGTAGCTCAATGCAGTGCTTGTTAGGGAATGTTTAGTTTAGGCTTTGTCATAGTTAAGTTAGATTATATAGGTCTCAGCTATGGAACATGTTTTAAATTTTATAATGTGATGTTTTCCTATTTGTTTCTTTTCTTAAACCTTCTGTTATTCTATATTACACAAGACCTATATATGTCCTGGTCCGGGGTTAGAGTGGGTAAGCACTGGTTTAGGACAGGATATATGGATTGCTTCCAGATCATGTATGGTTTTGAATATACTTTATTTTTTTTAATCTTTTCTCTCCAAAACCTTTATTGTACAGTCAACCTTGGAAATGTGGAAAGTAGATTCATGGAATGTTAAAGGGCTCCAGAACTTAAAGAAGAGGAAACTATTGTTACATGTATTGTTGCAGGCTAGGGCATGGTTTATTTTACTGCAAGAAATGCATTTAATGAATGATCAATGGGTTGATATAAAAAAAAAAAGAAGTGGATCAGAGAAGTAATAGCATCAGAAGGTAAGTCAAATAGTGCTGGGGTAGCTATAATTATTAAAGATCAATATAAGGACAACATTTTAAATTCTAATACAGATAAAGATGGGTGATGGTGCTATGTTATTCTGGCATCTACCTTATTTGATAAACCTATTTTACTTTTAAACATTTATGCACCTTGTAATGATCAACAAATATTCATAACATCACTGTATTCAATTTTAACACAATATGATAGATACTACATAATTGTTGGAGGTGACTGGAATGCTTACCAAAATCCGAAGTTGGATAGATCTTGTCCACACAAAGCAATTAATAAGCATGCTGTATTAGCACTGAATGATATTAAAGAAGACTTTCAACTATATGACCCTTTTCACTATTTACACAATATTAATAGTACAAATAATTTTACATTTTATTCCCCATGTCATAAAATGTAGTCCAGAATAGATTTCTTCCTGATTTCAAGAACATTGATTAATTTAGAACGTATAGTTGTTATACATGCACGGTATTTAGCAGATAATTCGAAAATTTCACTGAGTTTTGCTAAGGAGATAAAAGATACCTTGCGGCAAAGAGGCTATAATTGGTTTCTTAACCCAAATCTGCTGAATAAGGAAGAGATAATACAGGAAATTACAAAGTACCTTAAAGACTTACTGGTTAGTCAAAAGAAACAACAATATGCCCCAGATATTGAATGGGCAACAGTTAAAATACAAATAAGAGGGATCCTTTTGCAAAAAAGCCTCTTATTATAAAAAAATACTAAATAAAGATATTCAAAACTTGGAAACGAAAATTAAATTATTGGATCAACAACTGATTCGGAATTTTAATGAACAAACACAGAAAGAACTATTTAAATGTCAGAAGGATCTCTTCTTAATACAAAATAGTAGATTAACATTCCAAGAATATAAGATGTTAGCGAGGTATGCTAATCACGTTCAAACACCATCGAGAGCGTTGGCTAGGATCATTAATCAATCAAAAACAACACTACAAATTTTGGAAATACAATTTAATAATAAAATATATTCTAAAACAGATGATATTATTAATATTTTTGAGAAAATATATACAAAAATTTATGATGGGCAAAAGGATATGTCCTTGCATAGAATCTATAAACAATTTTTACAATCAATTAAGTTTCCAAAAATAGGAGAGGATATTCAAAATGATTTAGTTAAACCAATATCTGAAGAAGACATAGTATATACAATTCAACATATGACATCACACAAATCACCAGGTCCTGATGGGATGACAGTGGAGTTTTATAAAAGGTTTGCGGATATTTTCGGTAAGATACTTTCAGTTATATTTAACTACATAATTAGGAATACTATTAATGATCCTCATCTTAACGCTTCAAAGACTATTTTTATACATAAAGCCAATTCAGAGCCTCAAAACCCTGATAATTATAGACCAATATCATTAATGAATGTAGACATGAAAATTCTAACCTCTATTATAGCATCTAGACTGAAGAAAATCATGACTCATATAATATCCAAAGAACAGGCTGGATTTATGGCAGGTAGACAAACCAGTGATAATACTCTTACATTACATACTATGATAACGCATGCTAAACAAAATAATCTTAATGCCTATGCCCTTATAATTGATGCACAGAAGGCCTTTGACAGGGTTGACACAAATTTTTTGTTTGCTCTTTTACCTTATTTTAATATATCCCATGAATTTGTTCAAATATTGCAAATATTATATAGTAATCCCTATACTACACTGTGCATTAATAGAAGCCTCTCCAAAAGAATACAGATTAAGACTGGAACATGCCAGGGCTGCCCTTTGTCCCCTTATTAAGCAAAACGTCTATCATAATGTCCCAATAATTTATGGAACTAAAATTTTAATGGCAGCTTTTGCGGATGATCTTAATATTTATTGTGCATCTCCAATATCTGACACTGACAAATTATTGAAGGCTGTTAATGATTTTTCAGAAGTCTCTAACTACAAAATTAACTTGGAAAAAACAATATTTTTCCTTTAAAGACACCTAAACCTTTTTTGTTATTGCCTTTGGTTGGGCAGGTAAAATTTAAAGAAAAAATTAAATACGTAGGTATTGAGTTTTCTACAGATAATAAAGACTTCTACAATAATAACATTAAAACAATTTGGGACCAAATAATTTCTGATTTTGGGAGGTGGAAAAATTTACGACTGCCACTACTAGCAAAAGTTTCAATTGTTAAAATTAATGTGTTACCATGATTACTTTATATTTTTAGGTCAGCCCAATTAATACTTTTGAAGACATTTTTTTAAAAAATTCATAAAGAATTGGCTAAATTCATTTGGGAACCAAAAAAAACCCAGGATATCTTATGATAAATTAATGACCCCAAAAAATAAAGGAGGAGTTGCCTAATTTCAAATTGTACTACCTAATCGTGAACTCTAATATAATTCTAAGAATTGCCAACTATGATACAACCAGTACTAAGTAGACACCAGCTTGGGTGATTTTGAATTATAAATATATTTTAAAGTTAAACATTAATCCTAAAGCAATACCCTTTTTAGGTAAAGATACTTTGAAAATTTATGGGATTATTGAACACATTAAAACAAACATATTATCTATACAAGATTTATTTCAATCTTTGGATCTGGTTCAGTGTATGATGGTTTTTCAACCCTTTCATAGGAATCCTAATTTAAAATTGAACAATCAATTAATTGATCTTAAAAAGTTTCCACTAATAGTTAATTTAACTTTGATTGATATATACAAATATCTGGACCGGTCGGCCAATCACATAAGACAAGAATTTAACTTACCCAAAAATTATCTTGTTATTTTGAGACAAATTAGAGAACTTGCTATGAGCTACTTTATAAATTTTAAACCTGAAGATGAAAATGTTAATAAATGCTTTGAGTTGTGGCAAGCCCTCCAACAGGATATTAAATATATAACAACAACAACAAATAAATTAATTAAAGATTAATTCAACTTCAGAAGATGGGTTACCAAAGTACAACACTGTCATGGAAATTTACGATTTTACATATTCCTCCGAAAGAACTACCTAGATCACAAAGTACTATATATATTAATATTTTTCTGTTAATGAAGCTTTATATAGCCACTAATTGGTTAAACCCATCTAAAACATCTTGGGAAAACTTTAGAGTTTTGGCAACAAGGCATATATTAGCTCATAAACTACTTTTAATTCCGCATAATAAAAACATTAATAACCCAAAAATTTGGGAACAGATATTTAATATTATATTAGCATAATACTTTTAACTTGAAGGTATTCACATTTATTTATTTGCTTGGAGAGAATTTTGTATTTAAACTGTATATTACTGGAAATGTTATTAATTACTTTTTGTTTTTCCTCTATTCTTAATGTTTTACATGGAAGCATTCTTGTAAATATTGTATATTTGTTTGGTGTGATGGTTAGTGATATTAGTTAGTAGTCTTTTGTTTTGTATTTTTTCTCTAAAAATGTTGTGTTTGTTTTTACTTGTGTATGAAAATAATATAACAATAAAGATTTATTATGGAAAAAAAAAAAAAAGAAGAATATGATCCAAGTCTATAAAGCTCTAATGCACACTACAGTTTATTGTATCTTCTTTGACTTCATGGCACCTGTCAGTAGCTGGTGAGCATGAAGGCCAAATGAACAATCCTACAATATACAGTGGGTATAAACCAACTGCAGGAAAGTATGCAGCAAAGCCCACTGGATGCAAGATTTTGGAAAGAAATTAAAGAACAAGGAGAAATTTTTTGTATGAGTTTCTAAAACTCTAGCTGCTCAAGCTAAGCAATGTAGTTAAAAAAAAAAAAAAAAACATCTTCATAGATACATTTCTGTCCAATGAAAAAAAAAGTAGAAAAATCCATGTGACAAACTGAATAAATCAGGCAATGAATGCTCAAATGACCTGAGCATGTATAACGTAACCTTTAATATTTAGTGCTTTCATCTTCAGATGTTAGCAAGGCATTTTCAGGATAGCATTTCAGGAGACCATGTAAATTTTATACAAAAATCCATATCACATGATAACAATATCTAACCATTCAGCATTATTTTTTTTTTTGCACCTTCAGCTTCAGAATGTTTCTTAATGACCTGGAAACATTGTTGTATCTGATAATGATTGCAATTCAGCTTCACATTTCTGTAGTAGGATTTTATAATTTCAACTTCTAAAATCCATTTCTATGTGGCCAACAAAAAAAAAGAATTTCCTAAAACTGTTAGAAACCAGACTATGTATACATAATGTATTTTATGTCTGTCTCCTGTTTATATATATATATATATATATATATATATATATATATATATATATATATATATATATATATATACTGCATTAGTTTACTTTTTATCTTATATAACCAAAAACATTCACATGTATTACAGCTAGCAAGCTAAAAATGTTACATGATTAATAATAAAAATATTTTCTTACCATAAAGTTCTTGGATACACTGTTACAGAGATATAAGGACCCATATTTATAAATCTACAGTAGTTGCAGGTACCGCATTTATAAATTTGTAGTTACCTGTTTATCTAGTAGACTTTTTCTTTTTTTTTTTGTTTTGTTTTGTTTTCGTCACTTTCAAGAATTAATTTCAGATTATGTATCTATTTATTTGTTTATTGCCATTTGTTTACTGGGAAAATCCACTGGGCCAAGGAAGCCCATTTCAGTGGAGGCATGGAGAGAAAAGCTCCAGAAAGTGATAAATATACATAAAAGT
Source organism: Protopterus annectens (assembly GCF_019279795.1). Lineage (NCBI taxonomy): Eukaryota > Metazoa > Chordata > Ceratodontiformes > Protopteridae > Protopterus > Protopterus annectens. The sequence continues at coordinate 447,999,772 of NC_056749.1, read as the reverse complement.
AATTTACAGGAATTACAGAAACTCAAACATTATTTACAGAAATTACAAAACGTTAAAGAGAAAATCCAGTACTTGAAAATTATGTGCAGATATTACATCAAAGAATTACCAGATTTCATAGGATATATATTAAATTAACCTAGGATGAACTAGACCTGCTACAAACTTTCTGACATAGAGGCTGACCATCATCATGGTCAAAGATATAATAATAGGAAGATATAAAGTTGGAGAAATGTTAGGATGAGACAGTACTATGCTGCAGGAGTGGTATAGGTAAATGAGGCCCAGAAATAAGATAGCCAGGGAGAGAATATGAATGAACTAGTAGAAGATGGTTTGAGGCAGAGGTAGTTATTAAATAAAATAATACGGGAAGAAGGAAGAGTAGAATAAGAAGAGAAAGGAAAGAGATGGAAGAGGGGAAGGATTGAGAGGGAAGGGTATACGGAGTAAAAATAAGGAGAAAGAGAGAAGGGGGGATGTGAGGAAAGCAGAAGGGTAGGAGAAGTATAAGTAGGGGTAATGAAAGTAAATGGTCTATTGATAAGAGAAGATATATTACAGAAAGGTGAGGGCAGACAGCTTAGGGATATAGTGATTGATTTAGCTAGTGCCTGAGAGAGAGGAGGAACAATTATACACCCACTTGGAAAGAAGATGAATGTGTAGTGCAGTTTTAAAAGTGGAAGGGCTTCTTGTAAGTGGATAGAAGGGGTAGATTGTTCCAGAGTTTAGCTATGCTCCAAGAGTATAATAGTTGACCTGTAGGTAGCTTGGGTTTATGGATTTGAAGAAAATACTGATGTATGGAACAAAGAGGCCTATTAGGATTATACAGGGAGAATAAAGAACTAAGTGCAGGGCAGTTTTGGGGCTTATGCATTAATTTATGCGTGGTTGTAAGTTGAAATAAGAGAAGGTGATGGGGGAATTCCAGCCACTGAAGTTACTTTAGTGTAGTGCTGTGATGAGTAGAGTTGTGACTATTAGTGGCAAATTTAGCAATATAACATGCTTCTAATTTAGACTTCAGTGCAGTTTGCAGGTTTGTTAGTAAAGGTGCGCCATGAGTTAGAGAAGGAAAAAGGTAAGAATGTGCTATAGTTATTCTGGAGGGGAGGGAGAGGAACTTTATTGTGTCTATAAAGAAGTCCAAGTTTTTATGGGTCTTGGTGATATTATTTAGATGTCATTTTATCAAAAAATGATATTTCACACAGTATTTGAAAGTGTTCAATATGATCTAATATGACCTAATATTTTCCAGTTGTCTCAGATAATGTTCTTAATGGCTAAATAATTAGTTATATGACCAGTAGCCAGTAAACACAGCTGAACACCATTCATCAGCTGCTGTTGTGCCATTTTGTTTTTGCTAGTATACCCCTATTCTAATTCAGAACAGATACCAAGATGTCCTGTTCTCAATACATTCCTGACAAATAACTATAATTGTATCTTGCTTTTACCCTCCATCCAAGAATAACGTTTTGAAGGTATCCAGTTCCTAACAAAAAAAAACCCCACTTCACTGTCCACTTTACTTAGCCTCATTGTTTGGCATTTGATGACATTCTATTTCACATACCTTGGATGGAAACTGCAAGCATATAGATAAGAATTTGTGATCAAAAGAAAACGTAATGTTGTAGAAAGGAAACCCAGCAATTTTAAATCAATTTTAATAAAAAAAAAAAAAAAAAAGATTGCTTTCTTCAAGTACAATGACCAAGACTTCTTCAGATCTGAAGAAGTCTTGGTCATTGTACTGGATGAAATCACTCATTTTTTGGATTAAAATGGATTTAAAACTGCTGGGTTTCCTGTCTGCACCATTATGCTTTCTCTTAGTTTCCAGTCTGTTTGGTGTCCGTTCAGGACAAATATTAGATGCAAAATATTTATTTACTTTATCATTAGATAAATCAAAGTCTGAAAATTCAATCGCTATTCAGATCAGTTCAGTTTTAAAAACAAAAGTCTTTTGAACATTTTAAAATCTGAACCAATTCATGTAGTTCTGTAACAACATGCAGCCACAACATCTAAAGCAGCTGTAAAATTGAATTCACTTATATAATTTGGAATTAACCATCAATTGGCATACACAAGAGCCATCACTGCACTCATAGTAACCTCACTGAGCAAATGTAAATATTATTTTTTGAAAAAAGAAAAGAAAATGATTTCCAAGTACTAACTCTAGAAGGTTACACACTAACTCAGTATCTTCAGTAGTCAGACTGATTTCATTTGCCATGCAATGTTGAAAGTACTCACTTCCTTTATTATAAGTAATGATGTGTACAACATCCCAAGTGACCAAAAAAATAATATTATCAAATTCCACACAATTTAATTTCTCTAAAAGTGCCATTAATATTTATCTAATATACCCCTCTAATTCAGAAACCATGGGTTGTATTGTATGATCAATAAGGATTAGCAATGATTTTGTTGTTAACCTTCTGGATGAAACTAAAGAACTAAAAGAAGGGCTTCAGTCCATTTGTATAACACAGGGATGACAAATAGGAGGTCTGGGAAGTTCTACACAATGTAATTTGTTCAGCTCATTTTCACTCATTAGCATAATGATCAGGCAATACTGATTGATTGATGTTTTGTTGACAGAGGTAGTTCTACTAGGCCAATGGTCTCTTTTCAGAGAAGACTCAAGGTGATATTAATAATGACTAGGGGAAATTTGACCATAGCATAAGGGAACTTCCTCTACTCTTTTTTTGATAAGTACAGTGGAATCTTTTATATCCAACTGAGCTACCAGCAACTCAGGCAGATGAGGCTTCTGGTTCAAAATCTCACCCAAGGGATGACACATTCAGGAGTGCAGCACCCACCTTAAGCTGCACTGCAGTGTCAGAACTGATAAAGAAATCCAGCTATCTGGTATGAGAATAGAACCCACAACCATCTGATCTTCCAGAAAAAAGGCAAGTGTGCTACCTGTTGAGATATTGAGACTGCAATATGTCATTAATTTTTTTTCTGAAAGCATAAATCATTTTGCAATAAAGCAATCATATAAAATAAGTAACATGTTGTTAACATTCCTACTTCTGTCCGTAATAACAACCCCTACCCAATCTGTCTGCTTTCATAATGTGGACTGATGAATCAGCTGTTAATGATCTTAATTCAATTGACTCTATGTGGAACATATGGCAAAATTTAGACTTAACTGGCTTCACTAATAAATTTCTTATATCATTTATACAAGTTCATTCAAAAATCTGAAATCTATAAAACTCCAGGTTTGAAAGTACGAAGGAGCTGTAATTTACATTTGTTTTTGAGCACTACATCTGCTGAAGTAAATATTTCATATTCAAGCATGTCTGTAATCTTTGTTCTGCACACTGGTATAAATGTAAAGCCCTTTCTTAATAACATTATTTCAGAAGAGATCAAGGCTTTGGAACTTAAATTAGAAATCTTGAAGCCAAACTGACTAGTTATTAGTTGTACCAGATCCTCTGGAGGAATATTCTTACCCCACTACTCTTCTTCTACCGTTACACAGAGAAGCAGAGTGTAGCACAAAGGCTATAAACTATAATGGTAAAAGTGGTAATGTACAGAACAAGTTAGACTTTGAAACACTTGTGTAAGATGGTGTGAGGGCTTCCCTTTGAAAATAATAGAAGGAAACTAGGCACAAATACAACACTGATAAAAGTTAATTAACAAACTGGCATACTGTTCAAGTAACTATGTATACTGTTTATAAAATGGTCAGAAAGCCATAGGCCATAATCAAAACCCTTATGCTGAGTCACAAGGTAATTTGGGACTCAGCATAAGAAAATGAAAGTGTGGTTACAAGTCACAGACTGCGTGATCACTCACTGTTACCTCTGTATCATCTGGTATTGATTGAGGTGGAATTCTGTCTAGGCACTTTTCACAAACTGGATATACTTGTAAATGTGAGACAGCATTGTATGCTTCTGGTGCATCATGAAAGACTGATACATGAAATGCAGAATAAAAGCAAGTATGTCTTTTACACTATACTTTGGTTTCACCTGCCATCTGTCCAGATAGACCAGTCCTGGTAAACAGCAAATAAATAAATTAATTGAAAGGTATTAGTTGTTGCTACAGTGCACAACTGCAGTTAAGCACAGTATTATTCAACATATATAAAAACAGTAGATAGATGTAATGGCCTGGATGTTTGCCAAGTGCTAAGCTTGCCGTGGATTCACCAGTTGCTGAAGGAGTATCGAGTCGTTGGGGTAGCAGCATGCTGAGTAAGAGGACATCATGCTAAATCATTGTGGGGATTAGTAAATATCTTCTGGCTAGGTCTTATTTGGTTATTCAGGCTCTGTTTAATACCCTCTTTTTGAATTACTCTTTGTGAATAATGCTACCATTACATCCCACTGACACCCTACACTGAGTTGCATTGTGCAATGTCTGAAATTGGCCTATTGTTCGTTTTATTAAGATTACGTTATTTCATCAACTGTACACATTTTCATAATACCCGTTCAGTAAAACTGCAGTCATCATAAAATGGAAGAATAATGTTTTAAGGACCAACAAAGTGTTTTATGTCAGAACAATATTATCTGATAGATGATCCTTTTAAAATGCCACAACCTTATTATTCTAGTTTTCATGAACACATACAGAGACATTGCTTTTTTTGCAGGGAGTAGTAAATTATGCTTCTCCAGAATTTGCAACAAAAATAAACTACTGTGCTCTCTCTCTCTCTCTATATATATATATATATACATATATATATATATATATATATATATATATATATATATATATATATATATATATATATATATATATATATATATATGGGTCCCCTTCAGTTGATCAAACGTTTACAAGTTCGAACCACATATGACCGAGACCATATGTTTGAACTTGTAAAGGTTTGATCAGACTAAATAGAGATCTCCATACAGAGCGGAAAGGGAAGATTTCCCATTTTCACAAAGTAGTGCGATATCCACGGTGATGCAGCAGTAGCGTTGTTGCCTCACAGCAAGAGGTTCTCCCATTCGATTCTCTGCTGGAGTGTGGGGAGTGCCTTCTGTGTGGAGTCTGCATGTTCTCCCCACAGTTGGGTGGGCATTCGAAAGACATGCATAAATGGGCGTGCCTTTGTTGAAGGTTGGACGTCGAGCTGACACCTTTGCGTTCGTGAAAATCTACTGCCAATCATTAGTGGACCGGAGTTCCGCTGTGGCGACCCCTAACCAGGAAAAGCCGAAAGACTAACAAGTGTGATCTCAGAGTTGGTATATTTAAGTAAGGGGGTGTGGGGTGCAGGGGGGCATAGCCTCACTGCTATAGACATTTAGTTTTGTGTTTTTTTATTTTATGTGTTTTTACTTCAGTGTTCGAACTTTTACGAGTTCAAACATATGGTCTTGGCCATATGTGGTTTGAACTTGTAAAAGTTTAATCTACTGAAGTAGATCTATATATATATATATATATATATATATATATATATATATATATATATATATTATATATAGTCAATATTCTGAAATAAACACAGTATTAAGGCACCTTAACACATACATCCATATCCTTTGAGGCAGAAAATTAAGATTGCTAAAGTTCTAACCTGTAAACATATTTATCAGTGCTTTTTATATTATGTCACTAAATATTTGTTGGGAAAATATTTCAGTGAATATAAAAAGTTTCTATGTTGATATTTAGAGTTAGTTTCAAATGTAAGATATTTTTGAAAATCTGTACAAAATTGACAGAAGGAATATAAGTATTAGTATAATTATGCGGCAGTTTCTTTCACATTACACAACAGTCATTATTATTTTTATTTTATGCTTAGGAATCTTGCAATCATTTCATCCTTTCCTAGTGCAAATGTTAGTTTGCCAAGTTCAATAACAGAATATGTTTTTATTATAATGAGTTTGATACAGTAGTCTTCTGTTTGCTGATGCCAGATTCTATATATTTTTTTTTTGTGATTTAGTTATAACAGAGGACACATAAAGGAAAAGGAACTGAACATTAAATGCTTCATTTACATTGCATTATTATATTCAGACATTATGCTGTTCAAAATAGAGTTCAGCCCAATTAGTTGAGACTACGGTCCTTGGATTTTCTTGCTTATTCATGGTTCGCCAGAATCCAGTGAAATTGTTGACATGTCCAAGTGGCTTTCCTCTGATATAAATCAGCATTTGTTTTTTTAAATCCTAATTTCTTTAGCTTTTACTCCTCTCCATTTCCTTAACCTCCTCCTCCAGTTTCTCTGCCATCATAGTGTTAAACCTTTACTGAAAACAGTGTATATACTTTTTTTTTTTTTTTTTGGTTGTGTATCATTTTGTGCTAATACATGCAACTTCTGTTTCAGTTGTTCTTAGCCATCTATGCATTGTGATTGTATTAATCCATGCTGTGCCTGAAACTGATCAGTTGTGACCAGTGCACTACTCCAGTAAACAATTATAAATAAAATAACATAGTTAAAATTAATTTTATCTTGAAGTTCATATTTTGTTTTTTAGTATTACAAAACATAGACGTATGCCAAATTATAACATAACAAATGCCACCTTTTTGTAAATAGAGGGAATATTAGCCTGTATATTTATTTATTATGTATTTACATTTTTTAATTGGGTAGCGTCCGACTGGGCAAGTGGCCTGTTTTCATGGGAGACCCAGGGAGAAAAGCTCCAGACAAATTAACCATTGCTAGTAAAACAATTAAAAAGAAAACAGTAGCTAATAAAGCACAAAGACAACAGTACAGTAGTTAAAAAGTAACAGTCCAATAGTACAATAATCAAAGATGCTAAGCAAAAAACTAATAGTTATAGGAATATTAGATTGAAATTTACAATAGTACAGATATGTTTATCAGCAGCTCAACTAGCAGGTTGTCGTTGACTGAGGTGAAGTAGAGTACAGAATAGAGAAGACATTATGAAGGAGTTACCCCACTGATATACAAGGGCAAATCCATCTGCTGGTATGATATTCTTTTAGACTTTTTTTGAAAGAAGAGATGTTAGTATTTGTGAGGATGAACTGGGGTAGAGTGTTCCAGACTGTGGCCATTTTACTGGAATAAAGAGAGCCACCAAAATAGTTATGTGACTGGGTAATTTTTAGCAGTAATTTGTCAGAGGATCTAAGGGACCCATGGTTAATGTTGGGTTAGACCAAGTTTGAGAGGGCAGGGCAGCTGTTAGGGTTGTGTAAGACTTTGTGAGCAATGGTAAGCTGGTTTAGAGTTAACAGGTTGGGAAGTTCCAGCCAGTTTAGGTGATGATGAGAACAGAAATGATGTGTTATGTGGGGGTGATTGGCTACAAACCTAGCTATTTTGTTGTAGCAAGATTCTAAATTATTAAGGTCAGTCTTACATAGGATAGTGAAAATATGTGAACAAAAGAGTAGAGTAGAAAGTAAGTGGGCTCTAGCAATGGCTAGTCTGGCTAGGTGAGTGAGGTAAGATTTGGCCCTCTAGAGGGTGTCTAGTTTGGCATGGACTTTTTTTATTGTAATGGAGATGTGTGTATCAAATTGTAGTCTGTTATCAATTGTAACTCCTAGGAGTTTGTTCTGATTAGTTGAGTCAGTTTTTGTTCCATTGGAGGAGTAGGTAGAGAAGGGTAGAGAGCAGAACTTGGGTGATTTGTTACTGAAAATAAATGCTTATTCAATCATTTTACTGCCTCATAAAACTTTCTGAATTATATTTGGAACTCTGATATGGAATACACCTGAAACTTCCACTTTAATAGACCGCAACCCATCATTTAATTAGGCAAAGCCATCTTCTATAGTCAGTACAGGTGAATTTGATGGTAGCATCTTTCTGGTATCATCATAGCATAGTAAGTTACTAGGCTACTGGCCCAGCGGCCTTTATAGGCCTAGCCAATAAATTAGCCCATATTCCCACAAGTCAGCACCCGATGCTCCTGTCCAGCAGCGACACAGGTGAAATCCCATATGTGTATTTTCCATTTCCCATCCAGTCATCCAGGTTTCTCTTAAAGAGGGATAATGAAGTACTCTGCTTGACATGGAGAGGGAGTCTAATCTATACATGGGGGAGTCACTGCAAGACAAAACTGTCCTGCCAGCAAGTCCTGTTGATGTCACAGATCAAGTTGAGGTTTTAAATGTGGGTCATGCTAGTGGAGTTTGGCTTGCAGATATGCAGCGATTTCATCAAGGTGGGGTCGGAAATTGCTCTGTATGCCAGACATAGATAATTTCTGAGGAGTCTGTAAGAGACAGAGTAGAGGTACAGGGATTTTAGCTCGTCTGTGTAGGATAGATTTTTGAAGCCCTGGATTCTCCTGGTCAGGAACCTCTGTGGTCTCTCCAACTGTTGCATGTGCTTCACAAGGTAAATGCTGAAAGGGGAGTTATACTTGATAATGGGCCTGATAAGGGAGGAATACAGGGAAGGTATGACTTCCTTATTTCTGTAAGAAATACCCTTACTAAAGAGGTGAGTCAAGTAGAAAGCTCTTCATACAATGGAGGCAACATGGTGGTCAAAAGTTAGATTACTGTCAACTTGGGTGTCCAGGTCCCTCACAACGGACGTTATTATTAATGTGATAATTTCTGGAGACATTACTCTACCCAAAGGTAATGATGATGATGCATTTTTTGGCATTTAGTTTGAGGCTGTGTTTCTGGCACCAGTCATTTGTCTGGGTGAGACCCTCTTGTACTATGTCTACATCACTAGAGGAGTTGATGACAGTGCCCAGCTTGCAGTCATCTATAAACTTAGTCAGCCATAGACCTCTGGTTTTGGCTTGCACCTTGGAGAAGTATATCCCTAACAGCAGGGGCCCCAGGACCGATTCCAGGGGTACGTCACTCATTACGGGTCTACTACTTGAGGAAGTTTCTCCTATTTTGAATGAGTGAGTTCCATCAGTCAGCCAGTTAGCTACCCATCTGGTCACATACAGATTTATGCCAAGCTGGGCTAGTTTATCTATTATGCCTGAGTGGGGAATAGTGTCAAAGGCCTTGGTCAGGTCAAGGTAGGCAATGTGCACCATTTTTCTCTCATGCATGGCTTTGGTCACTGACTCAAAGAAGTCTACCAAATTTAACAGGCATAATCCCCCCTTGCAAAGCCAAACTGTGTGGGACTGAGCATTTGGAGGTTGCCAATGTCCTTGTTAAGGTGGTCCATGATAATGCATTCCATGGCCTTGCAAATCAAGTTTGTTAGGCTGATGGGTCTATAATTGCCTGGATTGGTGAACACTACACCTTTGTGCAGAGGGATGATGGTGGCTGTCCTCCACTTGACTGGGATGAAACTGGTACTCAGGCTTAGGCTGAATAGGGTACTTAATGGTGCTATGAGCTCCTGCCTGAGCTGATGCAGGGATGCAGCCTGAGATGTTATTGGGTCCCATGGAAGCTGTATTTTTAGCCTTAGAGATGGCAATAATGACTTGTTCCTGAGAGACAAGGGGTAGGGGGAGTAGGTGCTGGGGATATCTTGGATTACTGGTTGGGGAGGCAGAGGGGTAAAATTTTCTCTGAACCTGTTCGCTAGCAGGTTGGCTACATCCACGGCATTTGTGTATGTGGTGTCCTTGACCATCAGTTCTGAGCATATCTGGGTGTTTCCCCTTAGATTGTGGACATATGTGAAGAAGGCCTTATAATTGTCTTTAGTAGATGTGGCTAATTTTTACTCAAAGTTAGCTTTGGAGGACTTCATTAATACCCTCATTTGCCTGTTTAGGCCAAGGAGAGATTGCTTCCAATCTGGCACCTGTTCCTTCTTGGTCCTGGACAGCATTTTTTTCTTTTTGATGTAGAGTTTATTTATAGCCAATTTCCACCAGACAGGTTTACTCTTCCTTGAGGAGGAGGATTTTATCCTGTCTGGAATTGCTGAATCCATGCCTTTATATAAATGGTTGCATAGTACTTTAGTGTAGTTTTGGACTTTAGTACCAGTTCCTACTGTTGGGGAGTGGGCTGTGAAGCTGTTTAGACCTTCCCTCAGGAGGTTGAAATTAGCTTTTGAAAAGTTTTTTTATTTAACCCTAGCTGGGGGGGGGGGGGGGTTCTGGGGAGATGGTGACTTTGAAGGTGACCACTTTGTGGTCTGATCTTACTAGGGATGATGACACTGTGGGGTGCTGCAATAGTTTCCTATGTTGGTTAGTACCAAGTCTAAGATGTTGTTGCCTCTTGTGTGGGTGTCTACCAGCTGGTCCAAGGCACTGGCATTGACGAAGTCAAGGAATCTTTCAGTGTTTGTGTTCTGGCTCAAGTAGTTCTTATAGTCAATGGTTGGGTAGGTAGAATTGCCCGGATAAGGGTATAGGGTTGAATCTTAATAGCTTCAAGGATTTCCAGATAGGTGGCATGGGCATCCTGAGTCAAGGTTGGGGGCCTGTAGCTAACTATGATTTGAATAGGGTTCTTGTCAACTGGTAACTACACCTGGAGCATCTCCTGTGTGTCATACTGTTTTACCAGTCTGGGGGGTGGGTATATCTTTAATATATATTAAAACACCACCTCCTTTGGCTTTGTTGCTCTCAGTTTGGAGTCTGTATGTATGATAGGATGAGTAACCAGGTAAGGCTAAGGTGCTCTCCCCAGCTTTGAACCGAGTTTCTGTAACTGCACAAATGTCAGCATCCTCCAGGGTTAAGAATGCTTGCAATGAGTGCAGTTTCATGATGAGGCTCCTCGCATTCAGCAGCATGGCCTTTCATGTTGAGACTCCTAGCATGCAGCAGCATGACCTGTAAATTGCATTTAGATGAGAGTCGCATGCTGGTAGTTTTGACCTCAAGACATTAGCTAAAAAAGGCACTAAGAAGGAGGCAAGAGGCTTTGCCAGGAGCCTGAAGCCCAAGGGAGACAGATGCAGTCCGTCTCTGGCAAAGCATCGTCATCTGTCAGTCATGTCTTCCCAAGCCGACAGGTACTGGATCCCCTTAAAATGACACAAGAAACTAAGCCAATATTAAAGTCAATAATTTTTTGTTTGTATTGCGGCATCATTCTGGGTAATGGTAGAATGCTGCTTAAGGCTAATGACATACCTGCCTGTAACACATATTCGGTGATGTCAATCATGTCTCTCTTTATATAGTCCAGAGAGTTATGTCTCAAGATATTCAGGCCAACATGTACTATGTAGCAGTACTTGTTGAGGGACTTGAGTGCATGGGTGATGTGATGGATTCTGGCACCTGACAAACAACTTACCGTGACTTTTTTCTTATCCAGCCTAGTGAAGGGCACATCTGTGTGTCTCACAATGGAGTCTCCTATGACTAATATATTGGGTGTATGGTTAAGCCTTGATGGCTGTGAGACACAAGCATGTGGACTATGTGTAGTATGTGGTTGGTGGTGTGGTAGGTTGTGGAATTTGCGTGTGTTTTTGTCTCTGAGGTCTCTTTTGTTTAGGTACGTTTTTTGTTAAAAACATCCACATATGTGGGTGGGTGTTGTTTTGGTGTAGGCGATGTTTGAGGTGTGGTGTTTGTGCAGAAAACCTTCTCAGTGCCCAGGTATACTGGCTTGTGAGGGAAAGAGCATAGACTCCAGGTTTTTAATGTAATTGCATCTCTCACAAATTGTGTTCCTAGGTGGTAGTAAGAGAGGGTTGTCTGTGTACATGAGACAGTTGCTACACTGTCTCAGGATGCTCATAACAACTAAATTGGCAGGAGAAACTATAGGAAACTGTCCATCCATATTTGTCAGGATCGGCAAAGGGGATGAGCTAAGGGGGGGTGAAGGTGGAAAGATCTGAGATGGGTATTAGTAGCTTGGGTTTGTACAGAAGCTGTAAAGAAGCTTCACTACATCAGGATTGAGTGAGTGCTAGTAAGGGAAACTTTGAAGCTGGAATATCTTGCATTGGGTCAAACCTGTATCCAGACTATGCTACTTGACTAGAATACAGAAAGCTCCCAGAAAATGCACAGAAAAGCAAAGATAGAGCACTCATAAACAGAAAATACAACTCTCAGTATGAAAAAAGCAGTTTACAGTTAAGTCATTCAGTAAAAATGCAGTTACAGTAATGAAACACTACTGAGCAATGAAAATACAATTAAAACAATATAAAATTATGACAGTTTTATGGAAAAATATAACACTGGATATTATCATAGAGGATTAAGGCTATTGTTAACATGTTTCTTCCTGTAGTTGAGGGTGTAGAGTTTGATTCCTTGAACGTTGGCTAGTCTACTGTACAAGTCACTTAAGCAGAGAGTGCTCTCAGTAGCCCCTGTAAAGAGAGACTTTTGTCCAGTGGGCTTACTGAGTTAATAAAAGAATAAAATACAAAGAATAACTGATTTTTAGTTTTTTATATAATGTCATACTGGTAACTGAGTATAATGCAACTTGGAAGACTCTGAGAATGAGATAATTACAAGTCGATATTTGTTGTTTACATGCATAAGACAGTATCACAATGTCTCAAGCACTGTTTAACAGCTTTTAGTAGAATGGATGTAGAATTATATTATCAGTTATCTGTCAGCATTGATCCATTGATTCATATTCTAATATAAAGGACTTAGCATTCATCTCAATGTTGAATAAGGATGGGTAGTTTTGCTCTAGGTAGTACAGCAGTTTCCATTGTGCCATCTTTCAAGTGACAGAAAATTTCATCTTTGAAGAGAAAGATGCATTAATTTTATGTATACAATTTTTAAACTCAAAAATGAAACATTCTAGACATATATTACATTTACCACTCTGAAGAGACATCATAGACCAAATCATCATGGATAGTAAATCCCTGATACTGAACGTTCTGTAAAGTCACAATACATACCATTGAAATGCTTGTATATATATATATATATATATATATATATATATATATATATATATATCTCAAACACTAACCTTTCAAAGTTGCTAAAAACGTACTTGCAAATTATATACTGACTCAGTGACATCTGCACCTAAGGATGTGGTCTGCTATAGTAACTAAAAATAAACCTCTGCTGTCAGGGTTATACCACGAAGCATTGTCCAGTGCATGAAAGTCAAGTAGTAATCAGATAGCACAAATTAACAGTAATAATTCCTATTATATAACCCAAGTAAAGTGCTTTCATCCAACCACATGTAGGACTTCATCAGAACTAGTTGCAAAGGCTACCTGACCACATATTTAAGTACTACCCAATTAGTGAAGCAGTTAATGTATTAATGTTTCAAGAAACAATAACACTTCATAAAAACATATTATGTATAATCAGTACAATTAATGCAATACACTGAAAAACAATATCAAACCACATAAATAATTTCATAAATCTTACTGTACATTTACTTTTTAACCTCATATTTCTAATAAATCTAAATCTAAATATTATATATATTATACATAACATATATATTATAGGATGAGCTCCCTAAAATACCTAATGTTTTAAAGTTTTCTTACTACTGCCTTGTGCTATCTGATTACTACTTGACTTCCATGCATTTACTACTGGACAGTGCTTCTTGGTATAACCACAATGACATAGGTTTCTGTTTGATGTTTTAAGTGTATTAGCTCTGCCAACACCTATTTACTGTGTTTTTTGGTGCTGCTTTTGGTGTTTCTTTGTGATGTTATCCCCAGGTCCCAACTGAATGAATCAAGGGGTTTCTGCCATTGTACCCAGTATGTTAGTTGGTGAACTAATATGGTCGGTTGCCTTGTTAAAGCAATCATTGCCTATGCTTCCCACTGGTACTTTACATTCAACGGAAGTACTTACCGTTCCTTACACAACAGCGGGTATACAACTGAGAATTTGAAATGGTCGGCAACCACATTAGTTACATGCTTAGAAGCTTCTAATGGATTACATGCCAGTTCTATTTGTGTTTTAAAAGAAAATGATAGAGTGAGTAATACCAGACAGTGGAATACAATACCAGGTAATTTACATCCATGGCTGAACATACTAGAATATGTGAGAACAGCCAGTTTAAATTTTATGTGTTATGACAACTTCAAAAAATCCTGGATGAGGGCAATGGGAGGACCTCCTTGAATACAGAGAATTATACTGGCAACTGGCATTACAAGCTAACAGAGAACCAGGTTTAAATGAATTGATTTCTATCACCCCTGTTTTGAAGCTTAGGTCTGCTAAACTTTGAAGCATTAGATATTTTATGTAGTTTATTTTATAATATTTACTATATAATATACTATAATATATTTATATTTTGAATTAAATTTATTAGGAATATGAGTTTAAAAAGTAAAAGTATATTAAGATTTATGAAATTATTTATATGGTTTGATATTGTTTTTCTGTGTATTGTATTAATTGTACTGATCATGTATAATGTGTTTTAAGAATTGTTACCGTTTCTTTAAAATTAGAATACACTAATTGCTCCAGTAATTGAGTAGTACTTAAATATGTGATCAGGTAGCCTTTGTAAGTAGTTGTGATAAAGTCCTATACGTGGTTGGATGAAAGCACTCATCTTGGATTGTATAATAAAAATGATTACTGTTACTCTGTGCTATCTGATTACTACTTGACTTCTGTTCATTTACTACTGGACAGTGCTTTAGGTATAACCCAGGTGGCAGATGTTTCTTTTTGGTGTTTTAAGTGTATTAGCTCTGCAAACAACCTCTTTACTATGTTTTTTGATCTAGTAACCTGAGTAAGATTGAATTGAGTTCCACTAATTTGCTGCCACTTACAGAAAACTGAGTCTCTGTGCTCACTGGTCTGATGACCTCTGCACATTGTGCAACAATGAACTGCTTCATGCTCCAAGTGTAGTCCTGTAATGCTGCTGCTGTAGACTGCAGAGTGCGTTATTGAAACCACTTTCCCTGGCAACATTAGATAATGATTTTAAGTGACTTTTCCTTGCTCATGCAGTGCTCTTTGGATTAAGTTCTTTACTTCCCACTCGTAGTTTACCTACAAATCTAGATCACCTGTTGAGCTCTGACTTTATGTTACAAATCACATTCACCTATTTCTTTTTATACAGATGCTACCTAATTCATTTTTCATCACTTCACTACAGGTGATTAATTTATACTTTTCAACTGCCTTCCGCATATTTTATTTCCCTGGCTACCTTTTAGAAACCAAGTTTGTAGACTCTTTGCAGAGGTAAGATGCTAAGATGCTTAATATTATACGATACTCAAACTGTTTATTTAACTTTGTTATTGCCTTCATGGACCACTAACGTATTTTTAATCTGACATGTTTTTTCAATACTGTGTTGATGTTAGTCTAAATATAAACTGTGTTTTTATTTTAAAGGATTGTACAGTAAACTTAGTTTGTGACTACATTCACAAACAACACGAATATGGCAGCCAATATTTTTACTCATTTTACCTGTCTCAGTAAGTATTCCCCAAGGATCTGTAATTGGCCCCCTTCTATTTAACCAGACAATAGCCAGTAAAAATAACACAATTATTTTTATTTATTTTACTTATCTCAATAGGTATTCCCCAGGGATCTATAACTGACCCCCCTTCTATTTAATCATTCATAAGTGACATGCATACTGCCTTTTTGCATGACATGGTAGTACAATATGCAGATGGCCCAACACTCATCTGTGCAGCAAAGACCTTACCGATACTACAATATATCACCCAGCAATTATTCTCCTCCACAGAATCTTGGATGGATATCTCCCAACTTCTCTTGAACCCCCCCCCCCAAAAAAAAGACTAAACTCATTCTGTATTCACCCAATCATCTCTATGACCCCTTCCCCAAAAGTTTCTTCACTGTAACATCAGCCAACAACACAATAGTAGAAATGACAAAACAGAGGACAAGATGAAATGTAATCATCATATAGCTCACATAATTAATTTTTATTTGTTTTATGTATTTATTTGTTTACCAGGGCAATGCAATGACCATAGACCTATTTCAGGTGTAGCCCAGGTGAAATACAAATCATGTTACAAATTAAAAACTACAGAAATGTAAGCAGTAACAGAGTAGTTCAGACAAACTGCAAACACACACACACACACACCCACACAAAATTGTGGATATACATTCTAGTGAACAAGCACAGTATAATGTACAATTAAGCAGAGTGTAATGTAGAATATATACATTAATTTCCAAAATGTTTCAATCACTTAAAAAATTCATTAATTTAATTACTTGAGTTATTCAATAATAAAAAATAGGCTTCCTATATAGGATAAAACTACTGCACAATGATGTGGCCAGGAGGACATAGCAACGTCATACTCCCACAACTACTTTATGCCACCTAGGTTGTGAGCCCTATTTAATGCAGTTTTACGCTAATTTTGTGATTTTTATCAGTTGGAAAGTATATTGCAATTTTAGGAACTGTACAAAATGTGAACTTACTTAGTTGGGAACAGTATGTTTGGGCTTTGTTTTAATAAATCATAGTACCTGCCCAAATCAGGAGGCAGGTTTAAATTTGTATAGTATGGTTGAGTGACACTATTTAATGCTGGGTATTTTAGAGGGTTGCGACAACTTATTTCACTTTCATTGAACAGTCCACTTTGGAGTAGGCATCTTGTTTTTGACAGGGAGTTGTGTGCTGTCAGGGATGGTTCCAGCACTAGGTGACCTAGGCAGCTGCCTAGGGCCTTGTATAGATTGGGGAGCCCATCCACAACAGATTAAAGAAACATTTTCTAAAAAGAAAAGTTTTTCCACATACTGCTCATTTAAGAAAAGAGAGAAACAAACAAATGCTTTACTTAGCATCCTCCACTTTAAATTTTCCTGCATCCTGCAGTCAATGAGGAATTCACACAGCTGGTGTGACATTTTCATATAAAGGAATGGGTTTACCTGGTGTGAGATGATCTGAACAGAAAGAGATGGATTTAATTCCCAAGTTGCCATGCAGCAATTCTTCTTTTCAGGTACAAGTAAGCAGCATGAGAATATAATGGGTAGAAAGAGATTTACAGCAGAAGAGATGCACAGATTCAGCAGAATATAAACACTCCAACATTTTCAGATAAGTAACTTGCTCAGGCTCAATCCCTGTACCTTAGTTATAGGTGGCAAGAGCTTTAATCCTCCTCACCATCTACTAATTTTTTTTTCCTTTGATAAATCTGTGAGGATTAGTCAGTTAATATCAGTCTTAGAGTTTCATAGTTTTTGTTGATGAAAACTGTGTTGACTTTTTAAGAGATTTGGAGTAATATGTTTTGTTCTTATGTCACCAGTTTTATAGAGCATCTCTGATTTTGCATCAGATTAATGCCCTGCTCTTGAGCAAGTGCCAATCAAATAGTTTTGGGGCAGCTGGAAATTTGCTCCACTTGTGATTGGCCTCTTTCCAGAGGTGTACTCCCCAATTCTAACTTCCTGGGTCCTTGTCTGTGAGCCAGTTGACTATCTACCGGGTGACATCCTGGTTTGTATCTAACCTTTTGAGTTTGTCAACAATGCCTGAGTGAGGTATTCTGTCAAATGTCTTGGTCTGGTCAAGGTTGGTAGTGTGAACCATTTTTCCCTCATCCATTGCTTTGGTGATCTTCTCAAAGAAGTCCACCAGGTTGACTAGGCATGACCTACCCTTGATGAAACCAAACTGGGTTGTGTCCAGTGTCTGGAGGTTTACTATATCATTACTTATCATTTCCATGGCTTTTCATATATGACTAGCGAGCCGTATGGGTCTGTAGTTCCAGGTCTGTACATGGCCCACCTTTGTGCAGAATGATGATGGTTGCTGTTCTCCATTAGTGAGGTTCAAAGCCTGTTTGGAGGCTACATTTAAATAGCAGTTCCAGACGGCCTGCTAGGCCATGTTTCATAATATTTAGAAGGCATCCTGGGATATTGCCTGGGCCCATTGACGCAGTGTTTTTGGCCTTATAGAGAGCATTAAGGACCTGTTTCCTAGTGATAGCAGGGGGAATTATATTTGATGGCATTTCCTAAGGGAAGGTTGAGGGGGAGAGAGGGGGGCAAAGTTGGAGCTGAATTTATCAGCCAGTAGGTTTGCCTCGGGTGTCAGTCCAGGGGGGGTTCAGTATCTGTCAGTCTGGGATAACATGGTTGATAGGCTACACTGGTTTGCCAGTCATGGTCTGCACATGTGTCCTCTAGGCTTTGGGATACTGGCTAAGACATTTGTCTCCCCATAGTGCCTTTTTTAGGCAATGTCTAAACAACAAAATTTCCAACTGAACAAAATCCACTTGATGCAAACTCAAGGTTCTGCTGTTTAATGTTAGGAATCTAAACATGAAGCTGCACTCCCTGGAATCACTCTTCACCCTTGAAGATGCTAATGTCTGTGCAATCACTGAGACATGGTTCAAAGCTTCAGAGAGCATGCTGGCTGTGCAAGGCTACAATGTCTTCCAGATGTTCAGACCTCAAAATGAGTGTGACAGAACCAAAGATGGAGGTGTATCCATCTTCATTAAAGCCAAATAAACCTTGAGAATGGTCAAACGATATGACTCTGTCAAACTACTCCATACCCAATTAACTAGGGCAAAATATTCTAACACATCATTGTTAGCTATAGGTCCACAACATGAACCAAGAAAAGCACACCACCTACCTGGACTTACTGGAATAACTCACCATCCAACCCAACACCTTAGTCATCCTTCCATTAACTGGGTGACATACACCAGCAAAACACTCTTGCCCAGATATTCCAGGAGTTTGTCAATTCAAATGCCCTGTAACAGATAGTCTGTGCTCCCACACAGGGCTCAAATGTCCTAAACATAGTACTCACCAATATGGGGAGTCACTGCACTCTGAGATTTTTGCAGAATGTCCAGATTTTTGCCTCATATTTTTGGTTTGTTCCTCATAAAATGTGTGATTTTCTGTATTTTTGTGGTAAATCACTGAGGACTAAATCCACTAAATAATGACAGGCATTTGAGTTTCAGACTTCATATCCTTCAAGAAATAAATGTTAACACAAGACCTTTTATTCTAGCAAATTTTCTCAGCTTATAAGAACAATATTTAACATTTGTCCCTATTTGTGGGGCTTTGATCCCTCATTATTTTTGTCTTTGTCCAGATTATTTTGTGCTAAGAGTTTCAGAGGTATGGCCTGGAAGGCTATCCTGACCTTGTAATTGGCCTTGTTGGACTTTATTAGACCTCTTTATTTTTTGTTTAGTTGAATAAGAGAGTTCTTGTCTCTATGACAGTTGCTTTTTCTGATTTTGGCCCTGACTTTTTTTCTTTTGTTATATACTCTGGTAAGGTAAGGATTCTACCATTTGGGTTTTTCTTTTATGTTGGATTTGAGCTTACTTCTGTTAAGTGTGTCAGCCTCAACACAGCTAAGCTGAAAAGACAAACAAACAGGGTTTCTGTGAATTATTGTGCATAGGTAGTTGTGTTCCTGGGGGTTGGTGAGCCATTAATTTTAACAAACTATTGCTTAACAGGATGAGCTTTGCTTTAAAATAGTTCCTCACTGTTACATGTTTAGTTGGGCTTTCTGGGTTGGTTTTTATTTTAAAGGAAACATTTTTGTAGTCCAAACTAACCAATGAGGATGTGACACAGGGGAGGGTGCAATGGTCTCCCATGTTGGTGAGTACTAGGTCCAGTATGTTTGAACCCCTAGTTGGAGTGCAGGATGCTCATGTTGATAAAGTCCAGGAAATGTTGTGCCTGTGAGAGGCAGTGTACATTTCCCACCATGAATAGGTTATTTGGTTAGATGATGAGCACCTGTAGTAGGTTTAGGTAAGAGATGGGAGCTTTATGGATCATAGAGGGTGACCTGTAGCTGGCCAGGACATGGAAAGGAACCTTTTCTGTGAAGACCTGAACATGGGCGAACCCCAGGGCATCATCCTGTTTAACCAAGCTGTAGTTGTATTTGTTGTTAATATAGATAGATGTCCACCTTTAGCCCCTGCCTGTGCTGCTATTGGTCTAAATGGGTGCAGGGACAGCAGCCTTGCATTGCCAGAATTTTTGCTTCAGCTTTAAACCAAGTCTTGACAACAGCACAAATGTCCACATTCTCTAGAATTAGCAGAGCTTGTAAGGTATTGAGTTTCTTGTATAGGCACCTAGCATTGAGCAGCAGCATGTTAAGGTTGCCTTAAAGTTTTTTTTCTGCCATGTTGGTAGGCTTGCCATTTTAAGATTGCCTAAAATGGCCCTAAGGGGGTAGAAAAAGTTTTAGCCAATGTCCAAAACCCAGGGGAGACAGATACAGCCCATCCTTAGCAAAGCAACATGGTCTGTTAACCATGTCCTTCAATGTTGACAGATATTAGATCCTTCAGAAGTGACACAAGAAACTGTTCATACTGTGACATCTTGTTAGTGCTGGTAGAATGCTACTCAATACAAGACACGCACATGTCTGTGACACATATCAGATAGATCCATAATGTCTCTTTTCATGTAGTCCAGTGAGCTACATCTCAGGTGATTTACATCCACATGGAGTATGATAGAATTATATTGGTGCCTATGGAGCAGTAACTTGAGTATGTGCATGATATCCCAGATCCTAGCTCCAAATAAGCAACTAACCGCTATATTCTTCTTGTCCAGACTGGTGAGAGGGGCATCAGTGTGTTGTACAATAGCATCCATGATGACAAGAGTACTAGGTAAAATGTTTGATTGTCTTATGGGCTTTGTTCTTGGTGGATCATTGGGTCCAGGCTTGAATTTGTGCTTTAATGACTACTGAGGACAGGTTCATAGGTGTATACTAGGCTAATGACCACTAGGGCCCTTATAAGCCTAGCTGTGCAACCCAAATGTGACACAGAAATTTGATTTATATAGGGCATAATTTACTGACTGTCTCTACCTATCAGAGACATAAGCTCCAGACCAGGGGCAAATTTCCATTTAACCATCCACTGGTCCAAGTTCTGCTTAAATAGAGGTAGGGAAGAGCTCTGCTTCAAATGAATGGGAACCTGTTGCAGAGAATGGGAATTATCTGAGAAACATCTGCTTGTCATACATGTATCATTTGTGTCATAAACAAAATTTAGGTCTTTTAATCTAGTAGTTATGATGCTGTTTGTTTTGCAGATATGCAAAAGGTTCATCAAAACAGGGTCCAGGAATACCTTGTATGTCAGACAAAGATCACCTCTCAAAAGTTTGCATCATACTGAGTATACAGGCAGGGCTTTGAGGCAATCAGAGTAGGACATTGTGTTTGTTCTCTGTAATCTTTCTGTAGTTAACCTTTGTGGACATTCCAGATGCTGCATGTGTCTAATCATGTACATACAGAAGGGGGCAATAGACTCTATGATGGGTCTGATGAAGGCTGGGTACAGTGGTATAATGATCTGCCTGGACCTGGATACCATGCTCTTGCTTAAAAGCGGGGCAAAATAGAAGTATTTTCTTACTATCTTGGTACATGTTGGTCAAAGGCTAGGTTTCTAGGATCTGTTGAAGGTCCTCTCTTATGAAGGGGAATGACCATTGCAGTTCTCTTCTCATACGCCACAAAGCCTATTTTAAGACTATAGCTAAACATTGACTCCAGGAGTCCTGATAAGTGTCATTTTAGACTGTTCAGGAGGCATCCTGGGATGTTATCAAGGCCTACTGAGGCCGTGTTCTTGGCTTTAGTGAGTGTAGCCAGTACATGATCCCCAGTTATAGTTGAAGGGGGTTATGTTTTTGTGGGTGTGTGTGTGTGTATGGGGGGTAGAGTAGGAATTGAATTTATCCACTACCATGTTTGCTATATCACCAGGCTCAGCACATGTGGCATCATTAACCACCAGTTCAGTCCATTGCTGTGTGTTGCCCTTGAGATTTCTGATATAGATGAAGAAGGCCTTATAGTTATCTTTCACATGGGAGGCTATCTTAACTTCAGAGTTGCCATTGCTTGATCTTATTAGCCATCTTAATTGCATATTTAGTTTGATGAGAGAGAGTTTATCTTTATGGGAATTACCCTTCCTGATTTTTGACTTTTTTTTTTTTACTTTTGTTGTATATCCTTTTTAATTTGGAATACTACCAGGACAGTTTATATCTGGGGCTAGTACTGGGCTTACCTCTGGTAGGTACAGCAGCCTGTATGCAGCCATTGACATAGTTGTACAGATTTTCTTAGAGTAATTCAACATAGGCATTTGTGTTCTTGGGGTTTGGAGTAGCATTAAATTTTGACATATTCTTTGGGTTTGGAGTGGCATTGAATTTTGACAAAGCATCACTTAATAAAAAGGTACTTTGTCTTGGAATAGTTCCTTTTACTGGTTTTAATGGTATTATGAAGTCAATTTTCATTTCAAAGGTGACAGTTTTATGGTTGGAACTTACCAGAGAGAACAAGACATTGAGGGGGTAGCATCACTCTCACATATTTGTGAGCATGAGGTCCAGTATGTTGGAGTCTTTAGTGGGTGTATTCACTGTTTGGTCAAAGGTGCTTGTATTTATGAAGTCCAGGAATCTCTATGTTTGCATATTTGAGGCCATGTGGGATTCTCAGTCAATAGAGGGGTAATTAAAGTCTCCCAGGACTCGAGTATGGTGTTAGGTTGGTTAGTAAGTGTCTCCAGTAGGTCCAACTATGCATTGTGAGCATCTTAGTACATTGAAGGTGACCTATAGTTGGCTGGGATATGGTACAGAATTTTGTCTATGGTGATCTGCATATGGAAGAACTCCAGTATATCATACTGTCTGACCACCCTAGAAGTATGCTTGTCATTGATGTATATTGAGACACTTCCAGTTTTGGCTGTGCAGCTACTGGTCTAAAAGTGTAGAAGTCACTGAAACTGTGCAATGCTGGAGGGTACTCTCTGCCACTTTAAACCACGTCTTGCTAACTGCACTGGTCTATATTATTGAGTGTGAGGAGGTCTTGGAGGGAGTGAAGTTTTTTTTTTTTTTTTTTTTTTTTTCCAGTTAGGCTCCTGGCATTGAGCAGCAACACCTTGAGATTCAGTTGAGTTGATTTTGCTATGTTGGTATGTTTGTCAATTTGACATTGACTAAAAAAGGAGCTATGGGGATAGATAAAGTTTTAGCCAGTATTTGAAAGCCTAGAGACACATAATCTGAAAGCTGTAGAATGTCTCTTCATATAGTCCAAGGAGGTACAGTTTAGGTCATGTATACCTACATGGACTATAAAGGAATCATACTGGTGCCTGTGGCATAATGACTTGAGTGCATGTCTGATTTGGTGGGTTCTGGCTCCAGATAAGCAGCTAACAGTTACTTCCTCCTTGTTCCCCCTGGTTAGAAGAGAATCAGTACGTCTTACAGTGGAGCCTCCTATGAGGAGTGCCCTGGGAAGTGTGTTTATTTTCCTTAGGGACTTAGTGCTTGGAGCTCCTCTGACAATTATAGTATGTGTGCTATTAGGTTTTTCTTAGTGCCTTTGGACTTTCTGAGACATAGGTTTAACAATGTGTAGTCTAACCGATCTTTATTGGTTATGAAGATTAATTTAAATGTGCCAGCTTATATTAGTATTTGTGTAGGTTGTGTGTTATGTGAGGTTGGTGTTGTGTGTGTGGTTTAGTGCCTTTGGACTTTCTGAGACATAGGTTTAACAATGTGTAGTCTAACCGATCCTTATTGTTTATGAAGATTAAT
Organism: Protopterus annectens; assembly: GCF_019279795.1. Taxonomy (NCBI): domain Eukaryota; kingdom Metazoa; phylum Chordata; order Ceratodontiformes; family Protopteridae; genus Protopterus; species Protopterus annectens. Next base: position 447,976,118 of record NC_056749.1, on the reverse strand, counting down.
TTAAATGTGCCAGCTTATATTGGTATTTGTGTAGGTTGTGTGTTATGTGAGGTTGGTGTTGTGTGTGTGGTTTGAACAAGTCAATGCAGACTTGTATGTAAGAGTTTAGCCTCCAGTGCCATTACATAAGTTACACCCCTTGCCTACTGTATCCACTTCTGTAAGGATTAAGTGGTTGTTAGTAAACATAAGATAATTGCTACATTGACTCAGGATGCCCATATTCACCAAGTTGGCTACAGAGGGTCTATATTATATATTCGAAGCTTCAAAATTTCGAACTTCATATGTTTGACAACATATAGGAATCATATGTCTAAAGGGAACTAACCGTATAACAGACAAAACTTTACAATGTACCTATGTCTTGTAAATACTACTCTGAAGTGTGGAGCTTTTCTCCCTGCACCTTCACTGAAAATGGACATATATCCAGTTGGACCAGCCCAGTCAACAGATGTAAAATAAATAAAATATATAAATAAAATATGAGTGAAACTTGAAACCTTGAATATATAATAAAAAAGTAAAAAAAACTTACCTTAACGCTCTGAGCAGGGGGGCAAGCCCTTCTGCGCCCCCCACACCCCCCTACTTAAATATACCAACTCCAAGACCACACTTCAGTGCAGAAAAGGGAAATTTTCCCATTCTGGATGTATGGAGCCATTACCTTTCACATTCAAACTTTTCAAAGTTTGATCATATGGTGTCGACCATATGCCATTCAAACTTTGAAACGTTTGGCAATTTAATAGGGACCCAGCTACAGTGAAGTTGGGATATTACATATCTATAGTGTCCAGTCCCTATTACAAGGGAGTGGTGTATTGAGGATAGAGGCAATTAAGAGCTCTTTGTTTGTGCAGACTAATAAGGTTGCTTTATTGAGACAGATTACACTAAACAGTACTAAATTCTACAAACATTAATGTTTACACATTACTGAATTCTACTAAATCTGTAGGTATTGCCACTTAGGTAAAGCCACTTGCATTCTGGGTGTTTGTACTGTACAGGACACAGCTAACCCACACAAATGCACACAATGTATAACCACCTAGAAAAACAGAAAACAAACTAATGAGCCCTCTGGCCAGTAAAATGACCAGACTGAGTTATTTTGTGCGTTTCCCAACTCAGACAGACAAAGCAAACACGGTGTTGCTGTTTGATGACTTAGGAGGTCTGTGAGGTTTGTGAAAGTTTCTTTTAAGTGCCTAAGAGTAAGAAGGTCTATGAATGTGAGTGTGTGTGTGTGTGTGTGTGTGTGTGTGTGTGTGTGTGTGTGTGTGTGTGTGTGTGTGTGTGTGTGTGTGTGGTGATTGGTATGTGTGAAGGATGCACTGTGTGTGTATTCTTGACAACCTTGCTATAAGGAAGATATTTGCCTCTGAGGAAGATATATATGTACATCTCTCACATACTGTGTTAGTTTCTTTAAAGATTAAACAGTTGGCTGTGTACATGGGACAATTGCTACATTATATCAGGATGCCCATATCTATCAAGCTGGCCACAGAGACATTAGAAAATTGCATATCCATGTTGTCAGAACCTGTATTAATGCTGGGATACCTGGGATTGATGGAAGCTTGAAAGCTTGAAAAATAAAACATTTGGACTTCATTTTGCATCCAGGAAAGTACATTAAACTACACTGAAAATACTTCACTTATTTTAAGGCTCGTCTTCGTTTGAATCAACTTGTAATTAGCTGTAGTTAGTTGTTAGATTTGTTTTGGTATCTATTCACTTTTGGCTAACTAAAGTGTCTTTTTACATTAAGAAGACTGGGACTGCTATTCTAGTGGGAGTAGAAAGGTAGCCTGGTTTGTTTGACTTGGAATATACTGAACTGATACGTTGCGAGGGAAACCACCAAAAACCAGCAATACTGTGCTATCTTCTCTCACAACAAACGAGGAAACACAGTATTGTGCGACTGCCAGAACTTTAATTAAACACAAAAGTGCAGGAAGTAAACATAGAATATACGTTATACATAGAACGTTGAGTTCACCTAATACATCATAGGCTTCTTCAGAACTCAATCAAACTTTTTAATACACCATTATAAATAAGCTTTTACGCCAATTTCACTGAGTGAGCTCAGATTTAAAGTGCCATTGTCATTAACATTTATTTTCAATAAAATACATAACAAATTCATACCGCTGTACCTCCATAAAAAATTAGTTCATTCTACAATTGTGAACATAAATAAATATTTTATATTACCTAAAATTAAAGCTTGTAATTGCCTTTCCATTTAAAACATGTTGTAGTGCATTCTACTAATAATAACAGTTGAAAATGTGTATACACTTTCTGCCTAATAATAATAAAAACTGATTATAATATACTAATGTAACGCGTGAATTGGTATAAAGATAAATGTTAAAATTGATATTGTATATTAAAATTAAGAATAAGAAATAAAAGGAAAAACAATAAATAATGAAAATATAAATATATAAGTATATAAATATAACATTATAAATATAACAATTCAGTGCTCAGCAATTTAAAAACTGTTTGGACTCTATTTTAACTCTGTTTATATAACTCTATGCAGGACCCATGATGTTTTAAATTCATTATTAACCATTGTTAACTGTGCAAGGGATGTGTGCTACCATATAAATATGCTGTATATGATAAAATATTTTGCATATAACATTTTGCATATAATTATATCTACTGATTAAAATTTTATTACAACATGTTGTGAATGTAATTAGATCATGTTGTGTTTTGAAAATTTATTTAAAAAATATTGATATAAAAAATATTGATATGAAAACTATTGTGTATAAAAATTGTTAATGGGTTGTGATATCATAAGAATATAATACCGATATTGGTACGTGTTGACGTTAAGCTAAAACCTTAACCCAATAAGGGTTTAATAGCAATGGTATCGTTTAGTCCTGGAATTGTAGCAGCGTCTGTGTATAATTGCCACCAAACTTCTCTGTAACTTAGTCGTCCTTTTATATTGCCCCCCTTCCAATCACAAGTGATATGTTCTATAATAGCGAATTTAAAATTGTGTAGGTCTCCTTCGCTCTCAGTGTGTCTATACAATGCGTTGTTACAATCTTTTTTCCGAATACAATATAAGTGGTCGTATATTCTTTTTTTAAAGGCCCTCTCTGTCTTCCCAATATAATATGCAGGGCACATTTCACATTTAGCAATATAGACCACATACGTAGTGTTGCAGTTCCCCTTCTCACACCTGATTGTTGTCTTGTTGATGTTGTCCAGAGTGATTTTGGTGTGACTCATAATGTATCTACACTGATTGCAATAGCCACATTTGCCAGTGTATTTTTCTATTGCATTGCAAGTGTTTGTTCCTTTTTTGCCATCAACATTCCAACCCTTGGTGTTTGAAGTGTTCCCACTTTCAAGTATTCTTTTCAAATTGTATGACATTCTGTGTACAAACAATGTTTTTTCTCCTACTATTCGTGAAATTTCAGGATTAGTTGTAAAAATACTCAATGTTTGTACAAAATTTCTTTCACCATACTGGCGTAAGGTGTGTATGGTAAAATGTATGCCATTTTGTATCCTTCTGTTTGTTTGTCTACTGTCTCATTAGTTGTTTGCAATATTGTTCCTAATATTGGAAAATATTTAGTCTCCCTTTGAGATGTCAATTGTCTAACATCCTGTAACATGATTTTGCTGTACTTCCTATCCATAAACAATCTAGTAATGTACTCAAACTCCAATATCATGTCCTCTTGTCTGGATGTCATTCTGGCTGCTCTAATGAGTTGCCCCTTAAAAATATTTCTCAACATCTTTTTGGGGTGATTGCTGTCATATTGTAAATAATCGTTTGAGAAGGTACTCTTCCTATGTATTTTTAATTTAAATCCTTTTACATCTTTCGAAACAATTGTATCTAGATATGGCAAACCTTCTTTGTTAGATTCATAGGTAAATTTCAAAAAATCACTACTGTTGTTGATAAAAGTGAAGAAGTCATTTAATTCATCTCTATTTCCTTTCCACAAGATATAGATGTCGTCCAAAAATCTTGTGTAGCGGGAAATTAGGGAGAAATGTTTGCTCTTAAATAAGATTTCCTCTTCCCAATATAACATAACAAGGTTTGCATAAATCGGAGCACTAGCCGACCCCATAGCCACTCCCTTGCTTTGTTTATAATACTCTCCCTCAAACGATATAAAATTGTTTTCCAAAACTAAGGACATGCAGTCCATGATGAGACAGATTTTATCCCAGTCAAAATCAGTGTATTTTCTAATGCTTGCACAAAACATTTGCAAACCTTCTTCGCTAGGTATACACGAAAACAAATCAATGACGTCTATAGTCACATAAATTAAATCACTTGTGATATTGTCTATAGGGTATTTTCTTAAGAAATCCCAGGAATCTTTCAGTAAATGGGGGATATTTTTATAAATATCTTTTAACCATACATCTACTAGTTTGCCTAGTGGAAATGTTTTTGATTTTGTGCCTGACACGATAGGTCTAAATGGGGGGTTGTCTTGATCTTTATGTATTTTGGGTATACCTACCAAGGTCGCAGTGATTGGATATGACACCTTTAGAAAGTTATATATATCATTGTTAATCCTATTATCTATCCAGAACTCCTCCAAGTATGAACTGATCCTCTGATAGGCAATATTTATTTCATTCAGAGAAATTGTGGTATAATTGCCTGTTTCTGTCAAAATGGCATGAATTTTGGACAGGTATTCCAATTGATCGTATATAACTATCCCACCCCCCTTATCAGGCTTCATAATGCGTATACTTTTGTTTTCCTTCAAATTCTGTAACTCCTTTCTCTCTTCTATAGACAAATTGTCTCTCACTTTAATATTCTTAGATGTGTCCTTTAGCTTATAAATGTCTCTTTGTACTTGTTTTCAAAAAGTTCTACTACAGTGTTCGTGTATGGAACAAAAGTACTTTTGGGTTTTAACAAATAGCTATCCCCCTCTACACTGGGTTTGTTTTTCTTTTTGTTCTGAAACATGATAGATAAATTTAATTTGCGGGTGAACATTTTAGTTTCTATCAGATGATCAACTAACCCAAATTTCGGGGTGGGAATGAATTTCATACCCTTAGATAGTAGTTTGTAATGAACATCTTCCACCTCAAAATTGGTATAATTGTAAATTTTGAAGTCACTGTGTTCATTTGTTTTGTAATTGTGGTCTAAATTGTTCTTTTCTATAACCACTTCGCTATCATTTTTGTAATTGAATGTTAATTCCATTTGTTCCCCTTGTGATATTCTGGTCTCACATCCTGGGTGTAATAATTTCTCCTCCCCTTGAATTCTACTTTCTTCCAATACTGCAGTTCAATTCCTTCGAAAATTCTGTTTGTATCCTTCATCTTCATCATACCATTCATGTTCTCTCTCCTCTCCATATACCCCCCCTACTGTTTTGTTCCCACTCTGTTGTCTATAGAACCAGTCCTCATGTTCGTTAGGCCCTTTGGTTCTGTTGCCCCTATCATTGTTCCATCTATATGCCCTTTTGTCCCTATACTGTGTAATGTCTCTGTTAATTTTTTTACACTTCCTTTCATGTATAATATTAGATTTCTTTTCCACAATAGAAAACTGTTTGCTATACAAGTTGTTCCATTCATCAAATAGTAAATCACTTTTAATTTCTGCATTCAATGTTTCAACCTCATTGATTAGTTGTACTAAAAGTTCATCATTATACTTAATTATCATGTTCATAAACTTAAATCCACATTGGTCAAAAAAATCATTGAAATCATCGATTACTGTTTCTTTAATATCTACTCCTAATGGCATTTTGAAAAAACGAAGTCCCATTGGGACTATTTTCAAACTTATACATTTATTTAAATAAGCGTTTTCTATTTTTATATTGTCAAGCTTGCACATAATATCTCCCATCTTATGAATCTTGTCCTTCAAAGCTAAATTGTTATAATTTCTATTGTTTGGGGGTCTTTCTTTCCCCTTATTAACCTCATCAAACTTGCGTTCACTAATTATAAAATCATTCAAATAACATTTGTTACTGTAGTCGTCATTAGGCTTGTTCAATAATCTAGAATGCAAAACAGTACCTTTATTAGCCTTACAAGTACCCACTGATTTGGCGTAGGTCTTTACAGGCTTAATATGTTTAGATTTAGTCCCAGTTCTTGCCACAAAATCGTCGTCTTCTTCAAAATCGTAAATGGAGAAATCGAAGGTAAATCCTGTAGAGTCCATTCGATTGCTGCCCGTGATATTCCTTGTCTGCTGTCCTGCTGGTAAGTCGATATCGGCGCTGTCCCCAGAAGGGTTAATGTGTTTGGAAAAAATTAACCCTTCAGAAAAACCATCCGGCGTTGAATTAAGCTGGTTGTTGGAGCTATTGGATAAGTTGTGCTTTTGTAATGCTCCACATTCACCAACCTGTGCTTCAGAATCATGTCGAACGTTAGCGTTCCCTTTGGGCACGCCTTCTTTGTGTTTGCTGGATTTTCCATGTCCTTAGTTTTGGAAAACAATTTTATATCGTTTGAGGGAGAGTATTACAAACAAAGCAAGGGAGTGGCTATGGGGTCGGCTAGTGCTCCGATTTATGCAAACCTTGTTATGTTATATTGGGAAGAGGAAATCTTATTTAAGAGCAAACATTTCTCCCTAATTTCCCACTACACAAGATTTTTGGACGACATCTATATCTTGTGGAAAGGAAATAGAGATGAATTAAATGACTTCTTCACTTTTATCAACAATAGTAGTGATTTTTTGAAATTTACCTATGAATCTAACAAAGAAGGTTTGCCATATCTAGATACAATTGTTTCGAAAGATGTAAAAGGATTTAAATCAAAAATACATAGGAAGAGTACCTTCTCAAACGATTATTTACAATATGACAGCAATCACCCCAAAAAGATGTTGAGAAATATTTTTAAGGGGCAACTCATTAGAGCAGCCAGAATGACATCCAGACAAGAGGACATGATATTGGAGTTTGAGTACATTACTAGATTGTTTATGGATAGGAAGTACAGCAAAATCATGTTACAGGATGTTAGACAATACGTGACATCTCAAAGGGAGACTAAATATTTTCCAATATTAGGAACAATATTGCAAACAACTAATGAGACAGTAGACAAACAAACAGAAGGATACAAAATGGCATACATTTTACCATACACACCTTACGCTAGTATGGTGAAAGAAATTTTGTACAAACATTGGAGTATTTTTACAACTAATCCTGAAATTTCACGAATAGTAGGAGAAAAAACATTGTTTGTACACAGAATGTCATACAATTTGAAAAAAATACTTGAAAGTGGGAACACTTCAAACACCAAGGGTTGGAATGTTGATGGCAAAAAAGGAACAAACACTTGCAATGCAATAGAAAAATACACTGGCAAATGTGGCTATTGCAATCAGTGTAGATACATTATGAGTCACACCAAAATCACTCTGGACAACATCAACAAGACAACAATCAGGTGTGAGAAGGGGAACTGCAACACTACATTATGTGGTCTATATTGCTAGATGTGAAATGTGCCCTGCATATTATATTGGGAAGACAGAGAGGGCCTTTAAAAAAAGAATATACGACCACTTATATTGTATTCGGAAAAAAGATTGTAACAACGCATTGTATAGACACATTGAGAGCGAAGGAGACCTACACAATTTTAAATTCGCTATTATAGAACATATCACTTGTGATTGGAAGGGGGGCAATATAAAAGGACGACTAAGTTACAGAGAAGTTTGGTGGCAATTATACACAGACGCTGCTACAATTCCAGGACTAAACGATACCATTGCTATTAAACCCTTATTGGGTTAAGGTTTTAGCTTAACGTCAACACGTACCAATATCGGTATTATATTCTTATGATATCACAACCCATTAACAATTTTTATACACAATAGTTTTCATATCAATATTTTTTATATCAATATTTTTTAAATAAATTTTCAAAACACAACATGATCTAATTACATTCACAACATGTTGTAATAAAATTTTAATCAGTAGATATAATTATATGCAAAATGTTATATGCAAAATATTTTATCATATACAGCATATTTATATGGTAGCACACATCCCTTGCACAGTTAACAATGGTTAATAATGAATTTAAAACATCATGGGTCCTGCATAGAGTTATATAAACAGAGTTAAAATAGAGTCCAAACAGTTTTTAAATTGCTGAGCACTGAATTGTTATATTTATAATGTTATATTTATATACTTATATATTTATATTTTCATTATTTATTGTTTTTTTTCCTTTTTATTTCTTATTCTTAATTTTAATATACAATATCAATTTTAACATTTATCTTTATACCAATTCACGTTACATTAGTATATTATAATCAGTTTTATTATTATTAGGCAGAAAGTGTATACACATTTTCAACTGTTATTATTAGTAGAATGCACTACAACATGTTTTAAATGGAAGGGCAATTACAAGCTTTAATTTTAGGTAATATAAAATATTTATTTATGTTCACAATTGTAGAATGAACTAATTTTTTATGGAGGTACAGCGGTATGAATTTGTTATGTATTTTATTGAAAATAAATGTTAATGACAATGGCACTTTAAATCTGAGCTCACTCAGTGAAATTGGTGCCAAAAAGCTTATTTATAATGGTGTATTAAAAAGTTTGATTGAGTTCTGAAGAAGCCTATGATGTATTAGGTGAAAGCGCTTAACTCAACGTTCTATGTATAACGTATATTCTATGTTTACTTCCTGCACTTTTGTGTTTAATTAAAGTTCTGGCAGTCGCACAATACTGTGTTTCCTCGTTTGTTGTGAGAGAAGATAGCACAGTATTGCTGGTTTTTGGTGGTTTCCCTCGCAACGTATCAGTTCAGTAGTTGTCATGGAGGGCAACACAGTTTTGGCGACCGCTCCTCAGGACGAGACACCCAGCAGATCCAACGAGTGTACCCACAGGGTAGAGTTGGCGGAAATCAGAGGTGAATTAAAACACTTAGTGCACACGCTTACCTCTTTTATGCACAAAGTAGAAAATGATTTTAAAAAACTGGCGTCCAACAGGAATTGTGACACGAATCCGGTTCACAATAGTAATAAGTTTACTTGCAGTAGCAGTAAGGAGCATACTGCTTCTAATAACAAAGACAATGCCAAAATGTGCTCTGGAAAATCCAGCAAACACAAAGAAGGCGTGCCCAAAGGGAACGCTAACTTTCGACATGATTCTGAAGCACAGGTTGGTGAATGTGGAGCATTACAAAAGCACAACTTATCCAATAGCTCCAACAACCAGCTTAATTCAACGCCGGATGGTTTTTCTGAAGGGTTAATTTTTTCCAAACACATTAACCCTTCTGGGGACAGCGCCGATATCGACTTACCAGCAGGACAGCAGACAAGGAATATCACGGGCAGCAATCGAATGGACTCTACAGGATTTACCTTCGATTTCTCCATTTACGATTTTGAAGAAGACGATTTTGTGGCAAGAACTGGGACTAAATCTAAACATATTAAGCCTGTAAAGACCTACGCCAAATCAGTGGGTACTTGTAAGGCTAATAAAGGTACTGTTTTGCATTCTAGATTATTGAACAAGCCTAATGACGACTACAGTAACAAATGTTATTTGAATGATTTTATAATTAGTGAGCATAAGTTTGATGAAGTTAATAAGGGGAAAGAAAGACCCCCAAACAATAGAAATTATAACAATTTAGCTTTGAAGGACAAGATTCATAAGATGGGAGATATTATGTGCAAGCTTGACAATATAAAAATAGAAAACGCTTATTTAAATAAATGTATAAGTTTGAAAATAGTCCCAATGGGACTTCGTTTTTTCAAAATGCCATTAGGAGTAGATATTAAAGAAACAGTAATCGATGATTTCAATGATTTTTTTGACCAATGTGGATTTAAGTTTATGAACATGATAATTAAGTATAATGATGAACTTTTAGTACAACTAATCAATGAGGTTGAAACATTGAATGCAGAAATTAAAAGTGATTTACTATTTGATGAATGGAACAACTTGTATAGCAAACAGTTTTCTATTGTGGAAAAGAAATCTAATATTATACATGAAAGGAAGTGTAAAAAAATTAACAGAGACATTACACAGTATAGGGACAAAAGGGCATATAGATGGAACAATGATAGGGGCAACAGAACCAAAGGGCCTAACGAACATGAGGACTGGTTCTATAGACAACAGAGTGGGAACAAAACAGTAGGGGGGGGTATATGGGGAGGAGAGAGAACATGAATGGTATGATGAAGATGAAGGATACAAACAGAATTTTCGAAGGAATTGGAATCCGCAGTATTGGAAGAAAGTAGAATTCAAGGGGAGGAGAAATTATTACACCCAGGATGTGAGACCAGAATATCACAAGGGGAACAAATGGAATTAACATTCAATTACAAAAATGATAGCGAAGTGGTTATAGAAAAGAACAATTTAGACCACAATTACAAAACAAATGAACACAGTGACTTCAAAATTTACAATTATACCAATTTTGAGGTGGAAGATGTTCATTACAAACTACTATCTAAGGGTATGAAATTCATTCCCACCCCGAAATTTGGGTTAGTTGATCATCTGATAGAAACTAAAATGTTCACCCGCAAATTAAATTTATCTATCATGTTTCAGAACAAAAAGAAAAACAAACCCAGTGTAGAGGGGGATAGCTATTTGTTAAAACCCAAAAGTACTTTTGTTCCATACACGAACACTGTAGTAGAACTTTTTGAAAAACAAGTACAAAGAGACATTTATAAGCTAAAGGACACATCTAAGAATATTAAAGTGAGAGACAATTTGTCTATAGAAGAGAGAAAGGAGTTACAGAATTTGAAGGAAAACAAAAGTATACGCATTATGAAGCCTGATAAGGGGGGTGGGATAGTTATATACGATCAATTGGAATACCTGTCCAAAATTCATGCCATTTTGACAGAAACAGGCAATTATACCACAATTTCTCTGAATGAAATAAATATTGCCTATCAGAGGATCAGTTCATACTTGGAGGAGTTCTGGATAGATAATAGGATTAACAATGATATATATAACTTTCTAAAGGTGTCATATCCAATCACTGCGACCTTGGTAGGTATACCCAAAATACATAAAGATCAAGACAACCCCCCATTTAGACCTATCGTGTCAGGCACAAAATCAAAAACATTTCCACTAGGCAAACTAGTAGATGTATGGTTAAAAGATATTTATAAAAATATCCCCCATTTACTGAAAGATTCCTGGGATTTCTTAAGAAAATACCCTATAGACAACATCACAAGTGATATAATGTATGTGACTATAGACGTCATTGATTTGTTTTCGTGTATACCTAGCGAAGAAGGTTTGCAAATGTTTTGTGCAAGCATTAGAAAATACACTGATTTTGACTGGGATAAAATCTGTCTCATCATGGACTGCATGTCCTTAGTTTTGGAAAACAATTTTATATCGTTTGAGGGAGAGTATTACAAACAAAGCAAGGGAGTGGCTATGGGGTCGGCTAGTGCTCCGATTTATGCAAACCTTGTTATGTTATATTGGGAAGAGGAAATCTTATTTAAGAGCAAACATTTCTCCCTAATTTCCCACTACACAAGATTTTTGGACGACATCTATATCTTGTGGAAAGGAAATAGAGATGAATTAAATGACTTCTTCACTTTTATCAACAATAGTAGTGATTTTTTGAAATTTACCTATGAATCTAACAAAGAAGGTTTGCCATATCTAGATACAATTGTTTCGAAAGATGTAAAAGGATTTAAATCAAAAATACATAGGAAGAGTACCTTCTCAAACGATTATTTACAATATGACAGCAATCACCCCAAAAAGATGTTGAGAAATATTTTTAAGGGGCAACTCATTAGAGCAGCCAGAATGACATCCAGACAAGAGGACATGATATTGGAGTTTGAGTACATTACTAGATTGTTTATGGATAGGAAGTACAGCAAAATCATGTTACAGGATGTTAGACAATACGTGACATCTCAAAGGGAGACTAAATATTTTCCAATATTAGGAACAATATTGCAAACAACTAATGAGACAGTAGACAAACAAACAGAAGGATACAAAATGGCATACATTTTACCATACACACCTTACGCCAGTATGGTGAAAGAAATTTTGTACAAACATTGGAGTATTTTTACAACTAATCCTGAAATTTCACGAATAGTAGGAGAAAAAACATTGTTTGTACACAGAATGTCATACAATTTGAAAAGAATACTTGAAAGTGGGAACACTTCAAACACCAAGGGTTGGAATGTTGATGGCAAAAAAGGAACAAACACTTGCAATGCAATAGAAAAATACACTGGCAAATGTGGCTATTGCAATCAGTGTAGATACATTATGAGTCACACCAAAATCACTCTGGACAACATCAACAAGACAACAATCAGGTGTGAGAAGGGGAACTGCAACACTACGTATGTGGTCTATATTGCTAGATGTGAAATGTGCCCTGCATATTATATTGGGAAGACAGAGAGGGCCTTTAAAAAAAGAATATACGACCACTTATATTGTATTCGGAAAAAAGATTGTAACAACGCATTGTATAGACACATTGAGAGCGAAGGAGACCTACACAATTTTAAATTCGCTATTATAGAACATATCACTTGTGATTGGAAGGGGGGCAATATAAAAGGACGACTAAGTTACAGAGAAGTTTGGTGGCAATTATACACAGACGCTGCTACAATTCCAGGACTAAACGATACCATTGCTATTAAACCCTTATTGGGTTAAGGTTTTAGCTTAACGTCAACACGTACCAATATCGGTATTATATTCTTATGATATCACAACCCATTAACAAGTTTATACACAATAGTTTTCATATCAATATTTTTATATCAATATTTTTAAATAAATTTTCAAAACACAACATGATCTAATTACATTCACAACATGTTGTAATAAAATTTTAATCAGTAGATATAATTATATGCAAAATGTTATATGCAAAATATTTTATCATATACAGCATATTTATATGGTAGCACACATCCCTTGCACAGTTAACAATGGTTAATAATGAATTTAAAACATCATGGGTCCTGCATAGAGTTATATAAACAGAGTTAAAATAGAGTCCAAACAGTTTTTAAATTGCTGAGCACTGAATTGTTATATTTATAATGTTATATTTATATACTTATATATTTATATTTTCATTATTTATTGTTTTTTTTCCTTTTTATTTCTTATTCTTAATTTTAATATACAATATCAATTTTAACATTTATCTTTATACCAATTCACGTCGTTACATTAGTATATTATAATCAGTTTTTATTATTATTAGGCAGAAAGTGTATACACATTTTCAACTGTTATTATTAGTAGAATGCACTACAACATGTTTTAAATGGAAGGGCAATTACAAGCTTTAATTTTAGGTAATATAAAATATTTATTTATGTTCACAATTGTAGAATGAACTAATTTTTTATGGAGGTACAGCGGTATGAATTTGTTATGTATTTTATTGAAAATAAATGTTAATGACAATGGCACTTTAAATCTGAGCTCACTCAGTGAAATTGGCGCCAAAAAGCTTATTTATAATGGTGTATTAAAAAGTTTGATTGAGTTCTGAAGAAGCCTATGATGTATTAGGTGAAAGCGCTTAACTCAACGTTCTATGTATAACGTATATTCTATGTTTACTTCCTGCACTTTTGTGTTTAATTAAAGTTCTGGCAGTCGCACAATACTGTGTTTCCTCGTTTGTTGTGAGAGAAGACAGCACAGTATTGCTGACTTGGAATATACGCAGGGAAGCTTAATGTGAGAATTACTTGTAGCTAGTGATTTGATTTGTTTCCAATACCTTTTCACTTTTGGCTGACTAAAGTTTGTTTTTAAATTAAGAAGACTGGGCCTGCAACTCTAGTGGCAGAAGAAATGTGGACGTACCTGTATGAGATGGTAAACACATGGGGGTGGCTTAAAGTATCAGTTACTTGTTGTAGTTTGATGGTGCCTTTTCCCTTTTAGCTAACCAAAGTGTGTTTTTATATGAAGAAGACTGAGACTGCATTTCAAGTAGTGGTAAAAAGGTAACCTGGTCTGCCTGATTTGGAAAACAATGAGATTGTTTCATCAGACAGAGGGGTTTTAGAGGTTTCATTGTTTGGTTTTAATGTTCACTTTAGAGCTGCTTCTCCTGTGCATTACGAAATTGCAAGGTCATCCATCTTGTGGAAAAGGGTATTTGCCTGGTCTCTCTGAGTTGAGAAGCACTCCTGGGAGATTAGAGTGTAGTCATTTATTGGCCAGAGGGCACAAGAGATAGTTTTCAGCTTTTTTTTCTGTCTGCTATAAATTAGACACATTTTTGCATTGATGCTCACCGCACAGCTGCAATTAACCATGTCCTGTATAATAGCAAATGCTTAGTTTGTAAAATTTACCCGTAAAGCTAGTATTTAGGGCATTAGTCTATAACACAGAAAGGCTTTGCATGAATCTAAGCTTAGGGCAGCTAGTTAGTGCATCAAACAGCAGTAATACCAGATCATAGCACTGTCTAACATCTAACCTTAACCAAAGACACCACTCAGATAGTATATGATATCATGTGCCTAATATTTCTTATACTCTCATAAATACTCTTATTTAAACTATGCTAAACAAGACTGGATTTGCACAACCCTTCTTTTTTGTACTCTTGCTCTTTCACCATAAATGAGTACTACCCTCTCCCCTACTTTCCCACTTACTTCTTCATTCTTACATTTATCTACAGAATTTCCCCCTGCCATCTTCACACTTTCAATCACTTCTTGTCCTTATTCTTCTTTGATCACTCTAGTCTATTACACTGATACTGCACTGGCTGCTGGCTAGCATTAAAAAAGTAAAGCATAAAAAGGATGCTGCTTTTCTGTGACTTTCTGTTTATTTTATATCTTTACTTACAATGCAGTTGGTCGACTGAAATTTATGTCTGTGTATATATGATGCTACTGGACCACTGAAATGTATTTCTGTGTAGTGAATTATGCTTATCATCTTCCTTTGCTCAAAACAATAATCTGTATCCATGTCTTCCATGTCTTATTGTACTATTTGCAATGACTCAATTACTATGCAGACATTTCAAAATACTATTTAATGACTTTTCTATACCACATGTAAACTTTTACAAAATGATTTATTCACTAGACTATGTATACACTTGGAAAATGCTGTATCTTTTTCTATGCTGTGTAGGAATCTTTATCTAATATGTATCATTTGGAGCTTTTCTGTATGAGCTTCTACTGAAAAGGGGACCCTGTGCCCAGTCGGACTTTCCCAGTCAACAAATACAATAAGTAAATAAATGTTATGGTATGATGCTAGTGATCTCTATACAATTTCATGAAGTTTATCCAAATAAAATACATGTAACTCATCTCTTCATAATAATAATAAGAGGTGTACACAACCAACAAATAGACTGGAAGTGCTGGCGGGGCTTTCCATGGGTGAAAGTACATTATGCTGTGGTCATTTTTAATTTGTCTTTAATCTGAATTTTCAGGGCTAGTGTGTGTGTGTGTGTGTGTGTGTGTGTGTGTGTGTGTATGTGCATATTATGTTGTAATACTTTGGAAAATGTGCGTTTGCTTATTGTTAATTTTTGAACACAAAGATCTGTGAAGGATGCAGGCAACAATGTAGTTATAATTGATGGATTTGGGAAGTGTCTCTGGAAAAAAATGACTGACTCTGTTGAGCTAATGAAATGTCATGTGTCTGTCTTTGCAAGATTATGTGCATTTGTGTAAATCAAATCGGAATACTTTACTTTGACCATTTTTATCACAATTGGACATGTGATGTATACACAGTCAATAAAGTGCCCATAATTGTTGAGTATGGATATTGGTGGATTATAACAGCAATTTGAGTGGCCTTGTAAGTCTGAAATGTTCTGAAGTAGGTACTTTTGTCATAACTGGGTCATACATTTTCTGTCGCTGCTTACTGAAAGTATGTTCAAATATATATATATATATATATATATATATATATATATATATATATATATATATAGATGTGTGTGTGTGTGTGTGTGTGTGTGTGTGTGTAAAAATATAAATAAAAATGACTTTTTTTTTAAAAAGAATGCTTTTTATTGAGTCACTCTAAAAAGTTAAAAATATGGAAGAAGAGTGAAAACTTTGCAAAAGAAACACATACAAGCTGATTTCAGAAAAAGCATTTGAGATTGGTTTTGCTGATTGTAATAAGAGGTACCAGAAGTAACAGCAGGAATCAACAAAACCAACCTCAAATGATTTTGAAACATCATTCACTCACTGCGACAAATTTGCATTTCATGAAAAGATAAGATAAAAGGCTGTGTAGATGGAGGGTGCAAGCAGTAGTAATAATTATATTACATAGACGTGAAAGGGCCATCAGTCAACGCAGTGATGTTTTCCAAGACAAATTCTGAAGAAGCGCTTGAAAAAATACTTGGGATTTGAAATGGAACTCAGTAGATCTCCCAGTATACCCTCCCAGTTCTATTTTCCACAGCCCCTATCTGATTAAAGAAACAAAATCCTAAAAGTTAGCATCTGAAGTGAGTTTTCCCTCCCTAAGATGACAGGTGTTAAACACAACCTGCAACCTTCAAGCTGTCATTTGCTATTCCTCCCCTAATAGTGACACACAGAACAGTACCTGGCATTTTCTGCAAAGAAGCTTTAGACTTGCTGTACATTTAGAGCAGTGTGGCTTGAATGAGGTAGTAACTTAATTCTCTCAAGAAAGAAAGGTCAAACGGCAGTCAACATTGCACTGTGAATCTGGAGGACAATTTATAAATGTAGAGTACTCTGCAGTAACAACATGAATGCAGAGAACCTTCCGGGATTGTCTAGCAGTATCCATTTACGGAGAAAAAGGCAGCTATACACTGAGCATATGTTCAGAAACACAGCTCTGATATTTTTCATTCTGGAGACACACATAATTAAACCCAAGAAAAGGCAATGAATGTGCTGTGGTCATCTGTTTCTTGCCTACAGCTACCTCTGTATATGGAAATGAAGTAGGGAAATGTGAGAAAGAGAGGAGAGAGAGAGTGTGTGTGTGTGTGTGTGTGTGTGTGTGTGTGTGTGTGTGTGTGTGTGTGTGTGTGTGTGTGTGTGTGTGTGTTTGTGTGTTTGTATGTTGTGTCTCACTAATGTCAGAGGGATGAAATTTTACTTAAAGACTAAAATATTTTCTCTCTGTCATTATTACAGTGCTTTTTATTGAAATTGGTTTAGCCCAACAGAACCACAGAGAGACAGAGCCACAAAACCAATTTCAATAAAAAGAATCCAAAATACTCACTTTAACAAAGGCTGCAGTATTAAACAAGAAATGTTGCTGTATTAAAAGAAATATAATCTAAAAGAATCAGGAAGGTGAATGAAAGAACACATACATTTACACGTTGTTTTAAAGTGTGCAGGGGGTTCATGGTTTGAAAACAGCCTGGGGTCCAAGGTATACTCAATCTGCCTCTGGCCAGATCCATTTTCAATGAATGTGACTTTCAATGCCTTTTCAATGAATGTGAAGTTCAAGGGAGGA
Organism: Protopterus annectens; assembly: GCF_019279795.1. NCBI lineage: Eukaryota > Metazoa > Chordata > Ceratodontiformes > Protopteridae > Protopterus > Protopterus annectens. The sequence goes on along the minus strand of NC_056749.1, from coordinate 447,958,428 downwards.
AAAGTTTACTGTTGCTAATGCTACGTTTGTTTTCAGTGTGAAACTGTTTCTTTAGTAAATTGCCACCAATGTCAATGCTTTAAATTTGAATTAAGTTGAATTCAAAATCTCTAATCAGTAAAAGTAAAGAAGAAAATAGAAAGCACGCTGACAGGTTTAAACTGTTTACGGTAATTGTGGAGAGACAGCGGTAATGGGACACTGAAATGACAAGGGAGGATGAGGCCATTGTCCATACACTTACTTTGGTCCCTCTTGGCCATAATCCAGCTCTGAGTGCTGCTTGTGCAACTTTTGAGTTAGGGAATTGGGACTTCTTCTTTGGCTAGAGCATGAATCCCTACACCAGTCCTACTGTTCCTTCTTGCACTGTACCCTAAAAGAAAAAACATTTAAAGCACAATCCCTTGCTTCACTATGTGGTCAGTCAATGGCTCGTTTCATGGAAGTTGACCTTGCAGTGACCATTGTTGATTCCTCAGACCACTTTCTGTCTTCTGGAAATCCCTCTGCTTTAGCCTTGCTGGCCACTGTGGACCAAGGATCATACACTTGCTGGGTCTACATCACGTAATCAAAATGTTAAATAACTGACAACCACAAGATCAACACATATACATCAAATGCTGACAAATACAAAACAGCTAAAAGACAAAAGTCAAAATATCAAATTACCATAGTTGGCCAACATTAACAAAATTACATTTCCTAGTCATCGTAAAAGATTAGGAAATGTAATTCCGTTCATGTTGGTCAACTATGGTAATTCGATAGACTGAATTTCATCTTTTAGGTGTTTCATATTTACCAGTGTAAAAATAATGTGCTTACCTTAGCCAGGAGTTTGTTGCATGTTGTCAATATTGGGTGCCACTTATGTCCATTTATTCCTTATTCCACTGCTTCAAAGGATGAGGATGTTCTTTCAGGTGATTCTGATGTGGAGAGAGACAGGGTTATGATATATGAAGATTCCATAGCCTAAGACTCTGAATCTTCAGAACTGCATGAATGGAAGCTTTCTCTTTTTCCGAGACTGTTTCTAGACTAAAGGATATATTTTCATGGGAACAAGTGTATGCTCCTCCAGGAATGGGTATATACTATGATTTATTAGAACAAGAAGACCCACATACTACACACATTCTTTCCATTCTGCCAACTTTGGAGGATTATTTTAATGCTGCCTTCAGCATTCCTGATTCTCAGCCATCAGTGCCTAAAAAGCCAGCTAAACTGTATAAAGTCACTCATTCCAATAAACATCTTTTCTCATTTTACAGTAGATTCATCAGCCATATCACCTACTTCTCCTACTGCCACACCAGAGGTCAATTCCTCATTGGTCAGATCCGACCACAAACTAATCACCCTAGACAGCCACATCCCGCCCCCCACCTCCCATTAGAGAAACCACTGTAAAAATGTTCTCCAAAGCCAACTTCACGCTTCTTAAGACAGAAGTGGCAAACTTCATGACACCCATGCAGACAGACAATAGAGATACGACTGCTGAATCCTACACAAATCCATTTTATAAGCACTTACATGAGTGCATGGATCACGCTATCCCTAACAGAACCAAGATGCTATCCTCCAAAAAAAGGAAGCCAATCTGGTAGTCCCCTGCCATAAACAAATGCTACAACAGAAAAAAGAAACTGTTACAAAAGAGTAAAATCCCATGATTGGAGGTCAGCCTCAGTAAAAAGCTAAGATCCCTCATAAAATCCTCCAAAGCTCGTTATGAAAACAAAATTGCCACTAATTCTAAAGACAACCACAAAGCATTCTATAGCTATGTCAAGAATCTCAATGGCATCTCAGTGGCAACATTCACATCTGCTATGAGTTACAGCACAATGGCACTAAATATACAGAACCAACTGATATTGCCAACATCCTGGCAAATAGGTTCAGTGCTAACTTTACTGCCCCCCTGTCACCCCCTAAAGGGCCGATCTTTATACCGGAAGAATGCAAAGTTCCTGTAATCACGGCTGCACAGGTAAAAAACACACTCTCCAAAGCCAAAAACAAAGCATCCATGGGACCTGACAACATCCCAGGCTGAATTCTACATGAACTACAGAATGAACTGGCACCACACCTAAGCACCATGTTCAATCATAGCCTCACCTCAAGCTTTGTGTCCACTGAATGGTGCACAGAGATGGTTATCCCACTCCACAAAGGGGGAGCCACCACGGACCCCGTGAACTACCAACCCATTAGCCTAATGAGCCTGGTCTGTAAGGCCGTGGAACGTATCATCATGGAACTTATAAACAAAGACATTGGTAATCTCCAGCCTCTGAACCCCACCTAGTTCGGGTTTGTAAAAGGCAGATAATGTCTCCTAAACCTGGTAGACTTCTTTGAAGCAGTCACCAAAGCCCTAGACAAGGGTAAGGTAATTCACACAGCCTATCTAGAGCTCACCAAGGCTTTTGACATCATCCCCCACTCTGGAAATTATAGATAAACTCACTAAACTACGTATAAATCCCTATGTCACAAGATGGGTTGCCAACTGGCTCACTGACAAAACCCACATTGTGAAAGTAGCAGACTCCAAATCTGACTTCAGACCATTGCAAGTGGAGTACCACAGAGTTCAGTCCTGGGTCCCCTCCTGTTTGTTATCTCCTTTTTTGAAGTACAGGCTAACACAGAAGGTCTTTGGCTAATGAAGTTCGCAGATGTCTGCAAACTAGGAGCAGTAATCAAAACTCCTAACAATGTGGACATCCTACAAAAGGGCCTCACAGAGACAGATGCCTGGTGTCAAAGTCATGGCCTCAAGCTCAATGCCAAAAAGTGCATTGTCATCCCCTTTGGTAAAAATTCTGTACCCATGAGCTACCACATAGCTGGTAGCCTACTTAACGCTGAAAGCGTGATAAGAGACCTTGAGACACAGGTGGACAGTAGCCTCTCCTTTGATAATCACATTGCCACAGTAGTCAGACAATCCTTCTAAGTGGCACACCTCATCACAAAAGGTTTCTCATCCAGGAAAAAAAGAGGTCATTGTTCCCTTCTACTCACCACTCATTAGACCCATTACAGAGTACAACACCCCTTTTGGTATGTACCTCACAAGACATCTACAACAACTGGAAAGGCTGCAGAAATACCTCACAAAGAAGATTACCAGCCTCTAACAAATGTCCCACATAGACAATCTCTGCCTAACATACAAAGCTATGTCAAACTCAGAGCTGTTGGACATGCTCCACTTAAAGAAATTGCAATCCCTCTGAGCTACATGCTCTAGGGACCTAAACCTTGTCAGCACAATAAACAGAACATGCTGGAGGGATAGATTCCTGTCCCAGAGACTTCCCATACTCTGGAACAAACTACCTATCCATACCAAACAAAGCTACTCATTAGCACTATTCAAGAAAAATCTTGATGATTGATTGGGAAATAGGAAATTCACCCCAGGCATCACCTCTGTGGCGCTGCTCAACAGAGGCACAGGAAAATAATTTTCTTGGGCAGCGAAAGCCAGGGTACCTTTTTGGCTAGGCTTATATAGGCCCTAGGGCCAAGAGCCTAGTACCCACCTATGAACCTATGCTAACAGGCATCTTACAACCCCTAACCCAGTTCCTGGGGATAGAGAGGTGAAGCTGCTGGAAAGACTATGTAATAGATTATTTTCTTCCTTGGCTTTAGCCTTTAGAGTTCTTAATTACCAGGGCTATATATGGAAGTTTATGCTACAGTGTGCCAATAGTTAGAGTGAGTTCTCTGCTCCCCAGCCTCCTGAACGTATGTCTAATTTGAATAAAGTTGATTCTAACCTGTCTCAGGTTTACTGTTTCCAGGGTTTCTGCTTCAGCTTCAGTCCTGTGAAAATTTATCTGAATCATAAGAAAAAGTCTTCAGCTGATTTAAAGTCATGCATTTTGAATTATCCTCTGGAAAGAGGGGGGTGTATTTTGGCCTTCTGCTACACAGCTTCTCAAATAATGGGATGAAAGGAGTAAGTTAATGCAGGGAGTTTCGATGATTTTTTTTTTTCGGTTCAGCAGGTTCTTCCAAATCTTTGACTCCCTTTATAAGACAAATAAAACAAGTGGTACTTCTTGCTAACAGACCTAAAAGGAGATAGCAGGAGGGGACAAATAATCACAAAAGAAGGAAATTTTTCCAAATAAAGAATCAATTCCCCTCCTCAGAATGACATCTCCCTCTGCATTTCTTCTTCTTTCACAGAATTTGACCCTCAGTGCTCCCTTTGCTAACAGATTGTTTTAGACAAATTGGTTTTGAAGATGATTAAGCATGGTTACAACTGGAAATGGATAGAATGATAGAACCTCCCCCCTTTAAGGAGGATTCCTGTATATATGTCAAAATAACCCTCAGAAGTTTTGGGCAGGTTTAAATAATCTACTACATCCTGGACAAACTTCAACCCCAATCCCTGCTGCTACTATTGATAAAACCCCTGAAGATGTTTCTGATAGTTTTAACCAATTCTTTACTGAGACAATTCAAGCCCTAGCTAGCCAACTACCTCCTAGCTCCCCTGGTCCTGAAAGTAGCACCCTAGAAACCTACTTGCAGCTTCCAACCAGTCGCCACTTCACTTATCCGTACCTTGATCAAAAAATTAAAACCCACTACACTTTCTGCTGATCAACTCCTGCAGTACCTACAAAAATCAGCTGATGCTATCTCAATACTAATCAATCGAACCATAGTAGAAGCTAAAATTCCCACCATCTGGAAAATATCCTATGTAATCCCACTTCACAAAGGAGGCAGCTCTACTGAATTCTCCAATTATAGGCCAATAGCTATACTCTCTCCACTTGCAAAGATTATGGAAAAATGTATTCATAGACAATTCATGCCACCTATTCCAAAATCGCCTTATGGCAGACACTCAGCATGGCTTTCATCACAGCACTACTTCAGCCCTCCTAGCCTTTACTAACACCATAAACCATAATCGCAACAATAATTATATATCCTCAGCCCTCTTTTTGGATCTTTCCAATATGGTTGATCACCAACTTTTAATCCACACCCTGCAAACATTCTGTCTAGATACTGGAGCCCTCCAATGGTTTCAATCCTACCTGAATGGTCGACAGCAGGCTGTCCTCTGGCAGAACAAACTCTCTAACCTTCTACCTAACACTACCACAAGGCTCTATACTAGGGCCCTTGCTGTTCTCCATCTTCATTAACGACCTTTATACTGTCATCCCAAATGTCAGCTGTATCCATTATGCTGATGACTCTACTCTGATTTGCTCAGCCACATCTCCAGTAGAGTTATGGTCAGCTACCCAGAGCACCTTCAATACAATAGAAAACTGGCTTTCTGAACATCATCTGATCCTAAATCCCAAAAAAACTAAAATGCTGTTATTTTCACCAACACGTAGGTCTACCACTTTCACCTTTACCATGAAATCAAATGATGGCACAATAATCTCCCCTGACCCATCTACAAAACTATTAGGTGTCATCATAGACAATAATCTCAAATTTGACCTACATGTTAACCAAACTATCAAAACCATCAATAAAAACTAGGGTCACTTTACAGAATAAAAGCCTTCCTAACCCCTCCAGCTATAATTGCCATAGCTCGCTCTCACCTTCTTTCAACCCTTCTGTATGCATCTCAATTTGAACAAGACTGTCCTTAACAAACTCTCAATTTGCTACAACCACATTGGCAGGTTTGCCACTGGGCTGCCTTTTAGGACACATCATTGCATCAATCTAAATCAGCTTGGTTGGCTTGAACTACCTAGCCTAATCCAGTATAACCAACTGATTATGGCCTATAAAATCCTCTATAATCCGGACAATACTCCTGCACTTAAAAATATTATCACCCCTATAACAATCCTAGACGATTCTCTAACAAACTACTAATTCAGACTAGCAAAATTAATAACACAGCCGGTGATTCTCTCTTTGCAAACTCTGTAAGTAGATCCAGGAACTCACTTCAGCTGATATTACCTTACTTTCCACCTTAGGTCAATTTAAAACTAGACTCAAACAACATTTGTCACTTAACTGGCTATGTCAATGTATCAAGCCTGGCTAACTCGAATGTGTAAAAATCTGTTAACCAGTTTACTGTGTAATTTAATTTAATCCTGACTTGTGCTCAGGACTAACTTTAACCTGTGGAACTTGTTTAACTTGCTTACTTATGTAATCTCTGTAAATAATCTGTTTGTAATATGTAATGCTGGTATTATGTAATGCTGTATCTGCTTACCCTTGGAGCTTTTCTCCCCGGGCCTCCGCTGAAAATGGACATGTATCCAGTCGGACTATCCCGGTCAACAAATGTAAAATAAAAAATAAATAAATAAATAAATAAATGTTAGAAGCAGGAGTCATAGAGCATGCTCCTGTAGATGGCTCACAACCAGCTCTCCCTTTTTCTCCACCTATCCTAACAAAATCTGTATTGAACAATTCCTCAGATTGTGTGTGGGGAGCAATTTCAAAGGGGATAAAAGTGCAAGGACTGTGGGACAGTTCAGACAGATCAAAGAATATCAGTATCAAAGAAATGTTAGCTATGATTCATGCCATAAAGTCTCTACATCATCCTTGGGAACCAGGTCCTTTCCATATTATTACAGACAACATCAATTATAGTATACATAAACAGGGTAGCACCAGGTCATATCCCCTGTGCTGGCTGTAAATAAAGTTAGTTTTTCATTATTCCTTAACTCTCCAAGCATCTTACATATCATCAGAGGAAAACATAGTGGTAAGTGAACTAAGCAGATCCTGTGCAGACCCTCATGTGTGAAAACTCATTGAAGATGTCTTCCAGAAACTTAACCGGATCTGGAGAACACTTTCTAGACTTGCTTTTTCAAAGTAGATAACACAACACATTCTCTTTCAGAACATCTTGCAAGCATGCCTGTGGAATAGATGCTCTTTCATTCCCCTGTCAGCGGTGTTCCTGTATGCATTTCCACCCTTTCCAATTATTTTCAAGATAGTTCTAAAGATTAAAAAAAAACTGTCCAAAAATGATTGTGGTGAATCCCTTCCGGCACAGGCAAAATTGGTTATTCCATCTTATGCAGTTGACTAGGGGCAACTGCGATAAACTTCATCACACACTGGATCTACTCACACAAAAAAAGGGTATGTTGATACACACTGACATCAAATAACTGCCTGGATGATTCAATTTTAGACCTTTTAGCCACTTGTTTTATGAGGACATGCTTCAAGCAGTAAAGGGGCAAGAAAGCTTGCTTCTAGAAAATCATATATTGGCAAATGGAAGATATTTATCAGTTGGTGCCTAGGCAATGACCAGGGACCCATTCAATGATTTTGTACTACTAGTGCTAAAATATTTGTGTGAGTTATTATCTTCCAGTCTCTCTTATGCCTTATAAAGTTTCATCTTGTGGCCATTTCAGCATATCTGCCCTTGGATTCTCCTCTCTGTTTATAATCAGGTTCTCAAACAACTTTTACACCTGTGACCTCCCTATAAGTGTGTGCTGGAAAAACTATCTGTATCACATTCTGAGCCTGCATTTCAGGATTACTTAAGATTCATCACTTGGGAAACTAATTTACTTATTGATTTGACATCTGTAAGAAGAGTATCTGAGCTGCAAAGCACTCGTGGCAAGAGAACCTTGTTTCTTTCACAAAGACACAGTCAATCCAGACATAAATTTCTCTTTCGTGTTCAAGGTTGTTTCAGAGTACACTGGATCAGACAATCAGTCTCACTGTTTTCTATCCAGATCATAAAATCAAGGGAACAAGGAAGAACTAAGTCCTTCCAGAAGGATGACTAGTTATTCATTTCCTATTTTGGGATTAAGTAAGGTCAGCTTGTGTCTAAACAGGCTATTTCCAGGTAGCTGTCATCTGCTTTTGTGGTTTGTTACTCTCACCATGGAAAATCCATTACAGGAAATGTTAAGGCACATTTGCACTAGGGCATTCACTTCCACGGTGGCATACCAGAAAGAGTTGGACTCTAAGCATTTGAGAGGCAGCGACTTAATTCTCTACCTATACATTTACAAAGCACTGCAAACTGGATTTGTTTTCCAGGTCTCGAGCAAGTTTTGTTAGGACTAAACTTCAGGAGCTCCTGGACCCTTATACTTCCTCCTCCCAGTTTGGAAATGCTATACTAATCTACCCATAAACTACTGCAGAAGAGAGAATAATGGCTGTAGTAACGTTGTAATTCCACTTACCTATAATAGATGTTTGAATTCTTTATTGCTGCAGAAGTCACACTTGCTCCCACCCCCACCCCTTGTATATAGTTTTAGTGGGATACAATGTTAGATTTTGTTTGCTATATCTTGGTTTTAGTTCAGGATGAGTTCCTCACTTTTCCCTTAGGGGCAAGAAAGTCCTGAAGATTTTTAGTAATTCTGGCTATTTATATAACTCCATTACAGATTTCCTATAAACAGCCAGAGTGACAGTGTGGGAGGGGAGGGAAGCGTTTGGAAGCTGGACGGCTGCAGTATCTCTGGCAGGATACAACCACTAGAATACTACAGCAGTAACAAATTGGAACATATATTGTTTTGTGAAAGTGCAACTCACACACCTGCACTTTCCCTCTCAACTCACAAGAGACAGCTCTATAAAGGTTTGTAAGTGCTAACCCAGGAAGCATTTCATGGATACTTGACTATGTACCTGCACATCCCCACGTTAGACTCAGAAATACTCATTGAATACAATCCTGTGGATCAAAGGTTAGACTAGCGTTACAAATGCATGAATGATCTATTACTTAAACGCAACCTAACTCTCTGTGAAAACATGTGAATATTCTCTCTCTGTATTCTCACCGTTTCATTTCTCATCCTTACTAACAAATCCCCTCCCTTTTTCATCTGCTCTTTTCCTCTTTTCTGTTCTATTCTACAGCATCTGCCATGCCTCCTCAAATCATCTTTCATTTTCAACATCTACTAAAGGTTATTCCCTGGTTTTCTTAAACTCCATTTTTTATTTTACATCCTGCATAAGGCTTAGGAATAAATATTAACCAAACCCTCATTTTTTTCTTGTTTTAGCTTCCTTATTGCAACATTTTTTCATCCATTGTTTGGGGTCTGTTCTACCCCACCTACAACATGTATAACTCACAGTTTTCAACTGATTTTACTCAGACCTAGTGCACACACCTTGCATATGACTATAGTACATATGACTATAGTACATATTTTTCTTATGTATAAGCAATGTTTAAACTCTCTGTAAAACTGATTTAGTTGTGGTGCTTTTTTCCCAGGCCTCCAGTGAAAAGGTGCTATGTCCCACTCAGAATTTCCTGGTAAACACATGTTGAATAAATAAATAAATAAATCCTTTTGAAGCAAAACAAAATATATCCTGATTACATCCTTGTCGAATGATGGATGCTTTGTTTTCCTTTGAAGACATTAAAATGCTCTTGCAGTTCTAATCTTATCTAGCTGGATTGCTGGCAACATTGTATGACACGAGCCTAATTTACTTGTTTTTTTTAACATCATACAGATCTATGTTCTGTTGTTGTTTTGCAGTTGTACTTAGCCTGTGTATTTAATTACCACTTTTCCTTCAGATATGTTAGTACATTTTTTTTCTTCTAGCTACCCTAAAGTAATATTACTAGTCCCTAGCTAACAAAAAAAAGTACATAACAGTCAGAGCTGAGAGACCACAAAGTGAGCCAAAAAACACCCTACAGTTACCTGTTGCCCCCACCCCAGTCTTTAACAGAAATGAAGAACGTGGACTGGATATCACACTGACAGGGTTATTATATAAACATTTACAACTTTAATTCTCTTCTGTCCATCCTTTTCTCAAACTTTTATCTGTTAAAATTTATTCCTAGGTTCCTGAATGAATGCTGGTGAAAGCCTCCTCTCTCGCAGCCTGTTAACTGAAATGTCAACTTTCAACTGTAGCCTTAGTTGCTAAAGTACACATAGGCTATTTTGCAGGGAAATGCATAGTTGGGCAAACTTCAGTTCCATTGCATGCATATTAAAAAAAAGTATTCTTTACAGTTCTAAGAACTGTGCAGACACTTACTACTTTAGAGTGTTTGTGATGCACTGATCATGTTGATCACCTCTGCATGATTGATATCCAGTTCTTTCACAGTTCATTTTGCTGCATTCTTCTGTCCTACTAATATTCCCACTCAACCATTACTGTAACACTTTTATACCTAAGGATGCCTTCCCTGCATTACATTTGCTACACAAGAGCAAGTCATCCATCCACCTTATCCTGTTATTGAACCAAAAGCTACCCTGTGCTACTCACGTTATATTGTGAGAAACACATCTAATATTACAATACCCAGCAGCCCTGTAACTGTCACAGCATCAGACCCTATTAACATTTTTCCTGAGCCTAGACTACTTTATCACCTACAATGATAACTGTTTGTTTGTCTTTCGGCTTTTTCTCGGTAAGGGGTCACCACAGCGGAACTCCGGTCTGCTAATGATTGGCAGTAGATTTTTACAAAACGCCGAGGTGCCAGCTTGACGCCTAACCTTCAACGAAGGCACGCCCATTTATGCACGCATGTCTTTCGAACACTACCCAACCATGGGGAGGACATGCAGACTCCACACAGAAGGCACTCCCAAGCCAAGTCGTGAATCGAGCGGGAGAACCTCTTGCTGTGAGGTAACAACGCTACCGCTGTACCACCATGGCAATCATCACCTACAATGATAACTAGTCATCTTAAATCATGACTCTCTATTATGTCTCTTACTGTTTTCTCCTATATAAAAATACTGTTCTGTTTTTCAGATTAGGAATTAAAAAGTTTTTGTTGGTTGCATCAATAGGTTAAATTAAAGTGAGCACATGTAATTGCTAACATTTTCTCTACTGATTAGAGTAAAAACCTTATCCTTCAGCCTTAGCACTGTTGTTAACTCTGCACTACTCCTATTTAACTCTCCTTCCTTCGCACTCTTTCTACTGAAGGCAGCAGTAGATAGCACTGCCTTTTGCATTATGTAATACACCTCTCCATCCTAACCTGCACTTTAATTTCTGCAGTACTTATCACAGGCACAGCTGTTCTCTATTAATTCTACCTTAATCTCTGTCTACTGCGGGAAGCAATAGAACGCATTCATGTCTGCACTGCTTATACAAACTGATTTTCATAATCTGTACCCAAGTCTCTTTCTGCTGGTGGCTCAATTTTATAAATACTAACTTTCCTCCTAACCAACTCATTCTTTCTGTTTACTAGTGGGAGAAGGGAAAAAACTGTGTTAGTACTTGCATTACTAAATAATAGTATAGCATTTAATGCAATTATTACATCTAAATCCACTGACAGAATATTAATTCATTTCCTAAAACTGCTACCTTCATATAGTGACAGACACTCCCTTTTTATAAATGCATTCTAGCAAAACCTCAACAGCCAGCATGTTCTCTGCTGACAAATATCTTGGTTTCCTAACCACAATCTATAGTATACTGCTTATCAGTAACCTTACTAACTGACCATATTGTCACTATCATTTTACAACATAAACCATATAAATACACTTTCTCAAGTCATCTTCTGAACCCAGCACACCACCCACCTATCCTCCATATTAACTTCACTGTCTCACCTACAACACCCCACACCCCACCCCATTACCACTTGAGGCTCATATTTTTCAAACTATTAATGTTTGACTTATATTAAATGGAAGCTATATATCTCATTCACACTGGTTATTCCATTTGCATTCTGGTAATGCAACAACAAACCCTGACCCAGCTATGTATCTCATTCACACTGGTTATTCCGTTTACATTCTGGTAATGCAACAACAAACCCTGCCCCAGTCTTACTCCATCAGTAACACAGCTGGTTATTCAAGCAAATCAGTTCTCCATTACATATATTAAATAAATTACCATCACACTGTTTGAAGGAACCACACCTCTTTAAACTGCCACTTGATCAACAGTCTGTCTACTTAGTGTCATTCCCATCCCAAACTGCTCCTTTCTAAACAAATCCAATGGCACCCTCCTCCAATATATGCAACTTCAATACCAATTTAGTAGGTCCAACAAAAATCAATATCAGCAGTTACCTACATGATCCTACATGGCAATTTACCTACTAGAGTACACTATCTAACCAGACATTGCTCGTTATTTGATCTTATTATCACTAACAAACTGCACAAAGTGCATTTACAAATGCATTCTAACACCTAATATAAGCAATCAGGCTAGCAATAAATAAATAACCAACAACAAACATTTTGAGCAACAGATCAAATGACAATATTTATGTTTTTAACAATGTGCATACTTATACTAACAGGCAGCCTTCTTTACTACCTGCTCACCAAATCTCACCTGCTGCATTCTAACATCCTATGAGCAAAACCCTTCTCAAGCTACTTAAACAAACAGATGTTGCATGGGATACTTTGAAAACAAACAAACAAACAAAACCAATGGCAGCCACCATTAATATATGCAACTTTGTATTATAGAAAGACATTCAGTTAGAGAGTTAAGGTAATATATGCACCTAAAAACATGTTAAATACCACTCACATACATGCACAGAAATATTATGGAATGAAGTAGACAAAATAATCAGTTGCAATAAAACTTCAACTGCTCTTCCAAGTGTTACTTCTGATAAGCTTGCAAAGGTTTTCCCCTACCTAAGTCTCATCACTCACCCAAATAATAATGATGAGTGCCAGACTTACAAACTCTGCATCTCTTCATTCTACTTAAACGAAATTATAATAAAACAAACTGCTAAATGGATAGACTCAGGGGCACAGGAAAATAATTTTCTTTGGTGGCAAAAGCCAGGGAACCTTTTTGGTTAGGCTTATATGGGCCTCAAGGCCGATAGCCTAGTACCTACCTATGAACCTATAATATCATTGTATGCCTAATAGTGACAGAATTTACCCAATGATTTATAAAAAAAACAATGTAAAGATTATTTAGATTACCATACACAACCTCCCTTAATACAGCTACTTGATCAAGCATCTGACTAGCTGTCATACCCACCCTAAAGTGCCCCCTCCAACACTCTCATTTGACTACAGACCAGTGTTTACTCTCACTCCAACAAATTTCAAAAGCCGTCTTTCAGCAAATCACAGATTGCTTGTAAAAATGCAGGCTCCTCTCCATTCACCAATATGTCTTTACTAAATGTAGCATCACCATAACTGCACTCCTCTCTCTAACACGTTCTATACTTACCAAAGCTGTTCTTTTTAGACCTCAGTGAGGTATTTTATCCCATGAGTTATAGTCATCTATTTGTTGTCCCACATTATTCCAGATTCAGCCCACACATAATTACAAACCTACCAAATATACAGTCTTTTCATAAAAGTGAGAACATGATATGCGACAAAACTCCAATCTTATTTGCCATGCCCCAGTGCTCACTCCAGGACCCCTTTCATGCTTTTTGTAAACCACCTCACTATGACATGTTTAACATCATACTATATGCTGAAGACCATGTCTTCTTTAAGTGGATCCACTGCACCTCCAGAATGACTTAGCTTTCTAGTTGCTTTTATACTAAGGAACATATCTTAAACAATATAAATGCCAGCTACATGATAGTTGACACTCCTCAAAGACTAAATATACTTACTAAATCTGTTCAAACCTCTTGAATGTAAATAACAAAACTAAGTATATTACAACCCTTAATTACATCAGATTCACTCTTGGCCCCTCCCTATCTATAAAACACATAGACATACTAAAAGCAAAATATTTTAGAACATTTCATAGTTGCCATAAGATTTCTTGATTTCTTATATCTGAGTGCCAAGCTAGCACAAGTAAAAACATTTTACAAACTCTTCTTGAGTACTTCTCAGAAAATAATCATCTCATGTTGTCAGTCTTCATCTATTCTTGACTAGTAGGTTATGGTTCCAATCCTTAGAAATGATCTGACTGTCATATAGCTTGTGTCAGCCAAAAAAATCCCTTGAGCTGCAAGTCTACCCACAATGCCCATCTCCACATTACCTCAGATCTTGTTTGCAGCTCTCACGAAAAGATGCTTCTGATGACTCTCTCGTAGCTAAATATATTGTTATATTTTTCTTCTTTATTTTTCCTAAACCTTTTCCTTCCTTTAGAACTTTGGTCTACTCTTAGCATGTGTGCTGTTTTTTTCCCCTTACTGCTGGTATATTCTTTCCCTTCTACCATCGTTGGCAGTTTTTCCATTCCCCCTCTCTTTACCATTGGTAACCTTTCTACAATTGTTGGTAGTTTTTCCCCTATTTTAGTGGGGTGAGTTTCTAATTTCTAAACCACCTTCTTTCCTTTCTGCCTACTTGCTTGTTTTATTCAGGAATATGACAGAGAAGCCTAAAATCTCCACCCTGGGGTTTAAACAATATACAGAGGGTGGCAGGAAAATGCCAATCATGAATCTTGTGTGTACTGTTTGGGTGTTCCATCCCCATTTGAGTATTGACTGCTCTATCTGCCAGGGTTTCAGTAATAGAACCCTGGCAGACAGGAAGAACAAATTTATTCTTAAAGGGCTACTTAAAGCCCCTTTCGAAGAAGCCTTGTCCAAGGCCAACCAGTCACCTCCAGCCTCTGATTAAAATCCTCCCATTTGGTGCCATTTCCACAAACATAAATAAACAAACATACTTCTGAAGATTTCTCTACTGAACCAAAAGTTAAGGTTTCAAACCTTTTGGAACAGTTTGGATCTCTGGCACCAAAAAGCATACCGGTGCCTTCTACACCGGCTATGACAATTGTTCAAAGTTCAACTGCCACTGTTCCAACTATGACTCCAGCTCTGACACCAGTGCCAACTGTCACTTCTACCATGTCTGTTCCATTTTCTCCCACAGTACAGCAGATGGTGCTGAAGTTGATTGTGTCTACAGAACCAAGCTTTATCTATTTTCTCTCCTTAGCCCTGTTCCATGGACTTTCTAGCCCATTCCATGAGAGACCTAATTCACCATCTGGGCTGTCCATATACTCTACCATAAGTCTCTCTGAGGTTGATACTGTTAGGTTGCTGGATTAGATCATGGCAGCCCATGGTCTCCCATCATCTACTCAGGCCTCTTTTCCTTCTGGTGTAGAGGGTTTTTCTCCATCCACCCCTACTTATTCTCCTCCTCTAACCTCTATGAAGGCTTTAGAGCTCTTGGCCCCAACCTCTCAGGTTCTGACGGCTTGGTACTGACAGCACTTCTGTCTTCGATGCTGAGTCTGGCTCTGGCTCCCAAGGTGGCTTCAGCACTGTTGGGTCTCCGAGACTGTGTTTTTTCCATCAGGCCCAGGGGGCATCTAGCTGGCCCCGAGTTTCTTATGGAGCTGGCCTTATCTTTTATGGCTGTGCTGGTAGGACACCTGTCCTCTGTTCTGGTCTGTGACCCTGGTTCCATGCATGTCTCTCAGTTCCAGGCTCCCAGCCTTCCTCAGGGGGTTCTACCTTTCAGGCTATGGAAAGAGCATTGGCCACTGCTTCATCTCAGGTGGCTCCTGGGATACTTGACTCTTCCCCTGTGACCCCAGGGTCTTCAGTTCTCCCACCAACCTTGACCACCGGTCAACAAGCACCAAGGTCAAAAGACTTGCCTGCTAAAGGCACAACTCTTCCAAGTCGCCCTCAGATGATCCCACTGTAGAGCCTCCTCAGAAGAGAATTGTGCAAGAGGAAACACCTTGATTCCCCTGAAGAATCCATCAGAGTAGACATGGATTACGATGAGGGGGAGGGTTCCCTATGGGCATCCCCATAAGCCGTTTCCTTTGGAGACATTCTTCAAATTCTAAAACAGAGGGGGGATTGGAAGACCAAAGATCTGTCTTCTGAGGAATCTGTGTACTTACAGGCCTTTGGTGTGCACCCATCAACTTCCAGGGTTACCCTGCCTGTTGATGACTTAATTAAACTAAACACTCAGTGGGCTTGGAGGGCTTCTGACTCTGTAGAACCAGTCCCTCTGAGATCTGACAAAAGGACTTACTAGTTGATGCCATAGTGGTAGCGGCTGCCACTGAGAAAGAACTTGCTGAGGAAAGTTTTACTGTCAATCCCCTGAACCAAGAGTCCAGGGAGATGTACAGATTTGGGAAGCGTGTCTATGCATCATTGACTTTCTCCATCAGGTCCTTGAATTTTTTGGCACATTTCACAAGACTTCAAAGGGATCTGGTCAAAGTGCTGTCAGATACCCTGGCAGGAGCAGTCACTGAGGGGGTCCAAAAAAAAGTGGCCTCAAGCTAGCTACCATGGAGTCTATTTTGAACTCATCCATGAGGCTCATTGCACTTGCTGCCAAAGAGGTGAGCAGGTCAGCAGCTTCAGGTGTTGCTATTCAAAGACACACTTAGATGCACCTATGCAAATTTGTGGAACCATTCAACTCTTCCTTCATCAGTGCTCCCTTTGACAGATCCTCTTTGTTTGGTCTCAAAGTAAAGGAAACTCTATCCAGGTGTGAAAAAGATGGAAAGACTTTGTCTGCTGTGGGCATATGTTTTTCCATTCCTCACTGATCTTATTCCAGGAGTCAAAGGAGTGATAAGATGTGGTTCAAGAAATCCCAGAAGCCTTTCTAGGACACACGTGGTTCAGATTGCCTTAGGGGCAGAGGGGGGAGTTAGAATGGAAGACGCCATCCCAGAGGCAGAGGGGTCAACCGAATCAGGGTTCCAGGGACTCATTCTCTGGTCGACCCTATCAGCGCTTCTGAAGGGTGGCCCAATCGCTTACCTCTGGAAGCAGTCAGGGGAAGATTTTTCTTGCACCCAGATGCCTGGTGATGCATTACCACTGATGCCTGGGTGCTAGGAATTATTTCCAGAGGTTATTTAATCCAATTCATCTTTTACCTGAGAACCCAATGCAAACAAACACCAGTCACAACCAAAGTGACACATAGCTCACAACACCAGTGTGCCGCCCAACAACAGCCCCTAAGTCAAGACAATGTACCCAACACTTTAGTCATAGGTGACTCTATAGTCAGGCACACTGATGTCCCACTGACCAGGCTGAACAAGGAGATAATTACAGTCAGCTGCCTGTCAGGTGCCAGGATCCGCCACATAACGCATGCACTCAAGTCACTCCACAACAAGTACAATTACGACTCTGTCATTGTCCATGCTGGAGTAAATGACTTGAGATGTACCTCCCTGGACTACATGAAAAGAGACATGGAAGAGCTCTTGGATCATGTGACCCAGGCAGGTATGACCCTAGCCCTGAGTAGCAGGCATCCTGCCTTCACCCAGAATGATACCACAGTATAAGGACAAAATGATTGACTTCAACAATTGGCTAAGCTTCTGGTATCATTCAAAGGGGATACAGTATTTGTGTGCCTGGGAAGACATGATGGACAAACCACGATGCTTTGCCAGAGATGGTCTGCACCTGTCACCCCTGGGATTCAGGTTACTGGCTAAAGCTCTTGCCACCCCTATAGTGCCTTTTTTAGGCAAGGTTCAAAGGATAAAACCACCACAGTAACAGATACAAACATGCAAAATCTGAAGGTAATGCTAATCAGTGCTAGAAGTCTAAATCTCAAAATGCATTTTCTCAAGGCACTCCTAAAAATGGAGAACATCGATATCTGTGCAGTGACTGAAACCTGGTTCAAGGCTCCAGAGAGCACCCCTGCAATACCAGGCTACAATTCTTACCACACTTTTCGGCCACAAAACCAAGACTGAAACAGTAAAGGTGGAGGAGTGTCCATATTCACCAAGGATATTCACACCTCCAGGCTAGTTTCCCAACACAAAGCATTTGAAATTCTCCAGGTACAACTAACACTAGGTAAAACTGCAATCCAAATTGTAGCTTGCTACAGATCCCCCACCATACCCCAAGATTCTCACTACACCTTCCTAAACATACTGGAAAATATTAAGATACAACCAAACACCCTAATACTAGGTGATTTCAACTACCCTGCCATTAATTGGGAAAACTACTCAGGCACCAACTCCTTTTCCCAACGGTTCATGGAATTCATAAATTCTAATGGCCTGGATCAACTAATCCATTGTCCCACCAGGGGCTCCAATATCTTAGACCTGGTCATTACCAACATGGGAGATAGATGCTCCACACCAGTGGTCACCCCCTCATTGGTCAGGTCTGACCATAAGCAAATCACCCTTGACATCCACATCCCACCTCCACCCCCCAGTAAGGAAACCTCCTTAAAAAACTTCTCCAAAGCCAACTTCATGCTACTGAAGTCAGAAGTGACAAACTTCACAACACCCACGCAGACGGGATCTGGAAGTTTGACTGCAGAATCCTACACTAAGGCACTGTATGAGCACATCCACTCATGCATGAATTGTGCCATCCCAAATAGAACCAAGATGCTCTTCTCCAAAAAAAGGAAGCCAATCTGATGGTCCCCTGCTATAAACAAACTATACAACAGAAGGAAGAAACTGTTGCAGAAAAGAGGAAAATCCCAGGATGCAAAAATCTCCCTCACCAGCCTCAGTAAGAAGCTGAAATCCCTCATAAAATCCTCTAAAGCTATTTACGAAAATAAAATTGCCAAAGATTCCAAAGACAACCACAAGGTATTCTATAGTTATGTCAGGAATCTAAATGGCAATGCCCAGATCTGCTCTGAACTACAACAGAATGGCATTAAATATACTGATCCCAAGGATATTGCCAATATCCTGGCAGATTGATTTAGTGTCAACTTCACTCCCCTCCCACCCCCTAAAGGGCCCATCTCAATACCAAAAGATTGCCAAATTCCGATAATCACAACCACACAGGTAGAAACAGCACTCTCCAAAGCTAAGAATACAGCATCCATGGGACCAGATGACATCCCAGGCTGTGTACTACATGAACTACAAAATGAACTGGCACCCCACCTAAGTGTCATGTTTAATCATAACCTTGCCTCAGGCTTTGTGCCCACTGAGTGGCGCACAGCTACAGTTATCCCGCTCCACAAGGGAGGATCCACCTTGGATCCCAGGAACTACCGTCCCATCAGTCTGACAAGCCTGATCTGCAAGGCCATGGAATGCATTATCATGGAACTTATAAACAAAGACATTGACAACCTCCAGACACTGGACCCCACCCAGTTTGGGTTTATGAAGGGCCGATCTTGTCTCCTGAATCTGATTGACTTCTTCGAGTCAGTCTCCAGAGCTGTGGACAAGGGTAAGGAGGTCAACACAGCCTATCTGAACCTCACCAAGGCCTTCAACACCATCCCCCACTCTGCAATCATAGATAAACTTACAAAGCTGGGCATAAATCCCTATGTCACTTGATGGGTTGCCAACTGGCTTACTGACAGAACCCAGACTGTAAAAGTAGCCGACTCGAAATCCAGCTCCAGACAAGTGACAAGTGGAGTACCTCAGGGTTCAGTCCTGGGATCACTCTTGTTTGGCATCTACTTCTATGAAGTACAGGCCAACATAAGGAACTCTGGCTAACAAAGTTTGCAGATAACTGCACACTGGGAGCCAATATTGAATCCCAAATGATGTGGATATTCTACAAAAGGGCCTTACAGAAACAGATGCCTGGTGCCAGAGCCATGGGCTCAAGCTTAATGCCAAGAAATGTATAGTCATCTCCTTTGGAAAAAAATATGTACCCATGAACTACCACGTAGGTGGCAGGACACTAAACATTGAAAGTGTGATGAGAGACTTAGGGACCCAAGTGGACAGTGGTCTCACTTTCGATAACCACATCGCCACAACAGTCAGGAAATCCATCTACGCGGCACACCTCATCACTAAGGGCTTTTTATCCAGAAAAAAGGAGGTCATTGTCCCACTGTACTCATCCCTCATTAGACCCATTATAGAGTATAATGCCCCATTTGGTATGTACCTCAGAAGACATCTGCAACAGCTGGAAAGGCCACAGAGATACCTCACTAAGAGAATCACAGGCCTAAAGCAGATGCCATATGCTGACGTCTAAAAAAACTCCAGCTATACCCTGTGGCATATTGTCTACTCAGAGGCGATCTCTACTTAACATACAAGGCCATGTCAAACCCTGAGCTGTTGGACATGCTCCACTTAAAGAAATCCCAATCCCTCAAAGCCACACACTCCAGGGATCTAAACCTTATCATCACAATGAGCAAAACATGCTGGAGAGATAGGTTCCTGACCCAGAGACTCCCCATACTCTGGAATTGACTGTCCATACATGTCAAGCAGAGCACCTCATTGACCCTCTTTAAAAGGAACCTTGATGATTGGATGGGAGATAGGAAATTCACCCCGGGGATCATGTCAGTCGCCCTGCTAGACAGGGGCCCAGATAAGTAAATATTGTGGGAAAAAATTTCCAGGGAATTGTTATGGCTAAGCTTGCATAGGCCTTAGGGCCGATAGCCTAGTACCAACCTATGAACCCCTGCAACACTGCCTGATGTTCCACCCAGTCAGAGAGTTCAAGCAGCAATAGAAGTGCAAAAGCTGCTAGTAAAAAAAGAGTCATCCAATAAGTCCCACCAGACCAATTAGGATCCGGATTTTACTCATGATTCTTTTTAGTGCCAAAGTAAACAGGGGACTGGAGACCAATTTTGGATCTCAGCATTCTAAACAAATTTGTCTAACAGACAAAATTCTGGATGATCATTGTTCAGTCAATTCTCCCCTTCTTAGAGAAAGAAGATTGGATGTGCTCTATCGATTTTCAAGACACGTATTACCACATAAAAGTAGACAAATGCTCGAGAAAGTTTCTCCACTTATGAATAGGAGCCAGTCATTTCCAGTTCAGAGTTCTGCCTTTAGCCTTACCAGAACCCACAAGGTGTTGACCAAATGTATGGCAGCAGTCACAGCACATATGAGGCAGCACAGATTCCAAGTGTTTCCTTACCTGGACGACTGGCTCTTCACCACTCCAAAAAGACAAGATAAAGCTTTTGGGTAACACCCTTCATCAGTATATTTAATCCATTTTAAACACACATAAATAATAGGTTTATACATACATAAAAAGTATATACAGAAGTGTTAGCATATTTCCTATGAAAGTTATGTTTTTATATGTATTATATACTATAATATTGCAGATGAGTAATTAATGTTACACTGATTTTATGTTTAAATGAAAATGATTTTTTATTAGATGGTTGTGTCATGTGTTTTACTGAATTGACTATTTAAAGTGTGTTTAAAATGGATTAAGTATACTGATGAAGGGTGTTACCTGAAAGCTTTATTTTGTCTTTTGTGAATAAATCAAGTATCTGAGCGTTTTTCAACTTCTTTATCTTTATCTGAGTGGAATAGTTCAACAGTGAGAATTCTCCGCAGTTGTTGTGTACTCAGTAATTTCCTCACCACTCCCACCAGGCATCTACTACTGCAGACTACGGACTTCTGAAGCTATCCCATCAGTTGGTCATCATGGTTAATCAAAAGAAAAATCT
Source organism: Protopterus annectens (assembly GCF_019279795.1). Taxonomy (NCBI): domain Eukaryota; kingdom Metazoa; phylum Chordata; order Ceratodontiformes; family Protopteridae; genus Protopterus; species Protopterus annectens. The sequence continues at coordinate 447,936,913 of NC_056749.1, read as the reverse complement.
CAGTTTACCTCTTCTCAAGACATGGAATTCATTGGAGCTCACCTCAACATTGTATCTTGTATACAGAAAATAGAGTAGCAGGTTCATCCTCTTCTTCGCTCAAACAAAATTCCTGCTCAACAGATTCTGTGGGCATTGGGCTCCATAGCAGCACTGATCACATTAGTTCCACTGGCAAGATTTCACATGAGACTTCTCCAGTGGTTACTTGCAAGCCAATAGTCTATTCTGACCCATGCCATGGATCATCTAGTTTTCATATCCAGGCGATGCAAGAAGGACCTAACCTGGTGGATACACTCAGAGGAGATACTTCTAGGCTGTCCCTTTTTCCCCCACAGCCCAAGGCCATAGTGACCACGGAGGCTTCCCAGATGGGGTGGTGGGGGCATTATCTTGGGAAGACATTCCAAGGCAGTTGGTCCACCTCTGAGGCAAACCTCCATATCAGTGTTCTAAAGCTAAGAGCAGTGCTTCTGACATTGCAAGCATTTCACTCTGCCTTATCTCTAGGGATGATAGCTATTCAGTCAGACAATATGTCTGTAGTCTGGTACATGAACAAACAGGAGGGAACCAAGTCCTACCCACTGTGTTAAGAAGCCCTCCAACTGTGGCAATGGGGCGGTGACTTCCAATTGCTTTCTGATAGTAATGAAAATCCTGGGGAGTTAAAATGTGATTGCTGACAAACTGAGCAGATGCATCATTATGTCTCATGGGTGGTCTCTGAATCCCAGAGTAGCAGAGAAGATATTTCTTTGTTGGGTCCAGCCTTCTGTGTCCTGTTTGCTTCACCCCTGAACAAGTGCAGAAGCTACTTTTCCCTAATTCCCCTCAGGGGGAGTCCCCCACAGATGGTCTTCTCCATGATTGGCCCTCGGGTCTCCTTTATGCTTTTTCCTCCTTTCCCTCTGATCCCTCTTTTCCTCAAGAAACCAGCTCGGTTGACAAGCAAAGTGATCCTCATTGCCCCTTATTGGCTTCAGCAGATATGTTTTCCCTTCCTCTGACCTCATCTACTATACCATCCATGGATTCTGGACCCAGTTCCAGATCTTTTCTCTCACCCTAGGGACTAGTGCATCCCAATCTTCAGACTCTCAAGCTAATTGGTTGGTTTCTCCAATTTCTATAGTCATCAGGAATAATAGTATATATTCCCTTGTGTGACACATATTGTTGGCATCACAGAAACCATCCACCAGGAATCTCTACCATAGCAAATGGATGAGATTTTCTATTTGGGCTTTTGACAATGGTCAGGACCCCTTTTCAGTGCCAATAGAAAATATTCTGAAGTTTATAGCTGCCATCTTTAAAAAAGGAGCTTCTGCTTCTGCAATCAAAGTTATCTTAGCCATTTCAAATTTTCATAACAGTATCGGGGACCAACCCTTAATTTCTCACAGACTTTGTAAGGTTTTTCTTAAGGGCAAAGTATGCTTGAAGGTCCCTTTCAAAGACCTTCTCCTACCATGGGACTTGACTCTTGTGTTAGAATCACTTACTTCACCTCCACTTGAACCTGCAGCTACCTGTGGTTTAAAATTCCTTTCTTCGAAGACATTATTTCTCATAGCTGTTACTTCGTCGAGACGAGTGTGAGTTACAAGCTTTATGCTCTAAACTTTAGAGTCTAAAGCTTCATATTTAATTTCCATAAAGAGAGTGTCACTCTGAACAAACCCAACTTTTCTTCCTAGAGTAATTTTGGAGACCAATATCAAACAATCCATAGGCTTGCCTGTATTATTCCCAAATTTTTCAAATAAAGCCGAGTAATAACTTCACCTTCTGGATGTACACAGGCAGTTATATTTCTATCTACAGAGAACTAAATGATTTAGATGATCAGAACAGTTATTTGTATCCTTTGCTAATACAACTTTGGGCTAACTGGTGTCCATGGTCACTCTGTCAAAATGGTGGAGGGACTGTATATCTTTCATTTACATGAAACAAAACATAAAACTACCTATGCCAGTGAAGGCACACTCTACTAGATTGATGGCACTTCTGCCATTTTTCATTCCAAAGCTTCCATGTCAGAAATGTGTGCAGCTGCAACTTGGGATAAGTCTCATACATTTACTATTCATTACAAATTGTATATGGTGTCCAGGGGGAGTGCATCCTTTGGTTCTATGGTTCTCAGGAATGTTCTTCCATAAGGCCACCCAGGATCTAAGGTAGCTGGGAACTCTGTCCCACTAGTCAAGAATAGATGAAGATTGACAACATCAGATAAAGAAGTTATGTCTTACCATAATGTTCCATCTGTGTTGTTGATCTTCATCTATTCTTGCATCTCTCCCACCTGCCCCCTCCTTTAGACTTCTGGTGGAGTGACATCCTGTCCTAGCTTCTTATTGTTAGGGATACCTTCGACAAGGTTTCTGACTTATATTTTACAGAGTTCTGTCTAATTGCAAACTCTATCCGAGGTAATTTGGAGAGGGACATTGTGGGTAGACTTGCAGCTCAAGAAATATTTTTTTTTGGCTGACGTGAGCTATATGACAGCTGGATCGGTTCCAAGGATCGAAACCATAACCCACTAGTCAAGAATAGATGAAGACTGACAACACAGATGGAATGTTACGGTAAGACATAACTTCTTTTTTCCAACCTGCAAACTATATAATTGCATCTGTAGGGTTACTCTTGTACAGCTTCCCACAGAACATCAATGCATTTCACGCCCTCATATGAGAGTCTTCCAGTGCATGAAACGGCTGGTGTGAAATTTGTTAATTTTCTGTAGAACTGACTGTTACAAATTTAGGTGTCTCTCTCTCTCTCCCCCCTCTAGAGGTACCTCATTGTACCTGTATCATCTAAATTATCTTCTGTTTCCACATCAGATATTTTTTTTTTTGCTTTTATACATACTGGAAAGAAAAGGAAATAACTTTGTGTTTTTAATATTTTTGGTAAGTATATGTCCCTCTTTCCAAATAGATGAAAAATAGTGTTGAGTTTTTTAAGTTTTTAAATGTTAATTACCAGGGTAGTCAGTAACTTTAAAGCAAAAGAGGGATGCAAACACCAAAGAAATGCATGAGATAAACAGGAGAGTTATGTTCAATGACTATAACTGTGGTTCGACTACTGCAAACATGTTATGTTGAATACCACTTTCAGCAAACTTGCAGTTTCCTTTTTCTCTCCTGTTGTGCAACTGTGCAGTTAATGGGCATAATTTTTTGGATATTTGGGGTTTCTCCTCCTGGGGGGGGGGGGGTCATGGAGATTGAGCCTGCAAAAAAAAAATATTTGTTTTAGGTTATACGAAAGTGGATTTCATCTTAAAATGTTGACAATATTTGGATTTGCAATAATTTGATCGTAGATTCATCATTAGTGTAGGTCTGAGTACTTTTACAAAAATAAGTAAATTCAAGGATGATGTGTACAGTGTTGTAGAAGTATTAACATTTATAGGAACCAACAACATTAAAATGCTGGGAGTGATAATAAAGAAAATATTTCTAGGAATTAGGGAGGAGTTATTCTGACACTGAAAAATCAGCAGCCAACCAATATTTTTATTCCACAAGTAAGTGAAGAATTGCATAGAGAAGTGCTTGGACTGGTTGTCTTTCAGCAAATAGCAATATACCTCTTTCTTCTCATTAAATGGAGTCATGAGTGATAAAAACATTCCATTCAAATTCAGACTCTTATTTTCTTAAACAAGACAGAGTGGTAGGATTATGTTTGACTTAAAGTTTAGAGGCCCCTGATGAAACTACAGGAAAAAGGTGAGACTTAAATGGTTCTTTATTTACATTATGCATGACAAATAAACTGCATATTCTCAATTTGCCAGTTTGTCAAAAAAAAAAAAAAAAAAAAGTCAATATCAAGACAGCCATTGTAAAATAATTTGGTACCGGACAATATATTTAAAAAACAAACTGATATCCTTTTTTTAACTTCCTTGTAACTACTAGTGCCTGAGAACTGTTGCTCCACCCTGTCTTGATAGTCAGAGGTATACATTAGAATACTACAAGTACATTTATTGGCTTTCATAATTCGTAAGTCATTATTCCCACCAATGATTCTTAAAGCTGTAAACTCATTTGACTCATTTGGTGTTGTTATACTATTTGGACCTAGAAGAATTGTTCACAAGCTAATATCTCTTTTACAATTACCATCGGATAAAGTGTTCAGATAAAAGGAGGGTTAAATGTTCTGAGTCTTTAAAGACAGAAATTATGTATTCAAAGAACTCTCTTTGAAAATGCCATCAGAGAATAAAAACTTAAATTGAACTTTCTGGTGTATAATGTTTTATCAGTAATAGTTTCAGCATGATCAGTCCATATGGCTGGAAGTCTTTTTCTGAACAAGTCATAATACACACATAGTGATACTTTGAATTCCTTTTTCAAAACATCTTGATTAAAAAAAAAAAAACTTCCACGTGAATGTCATTAACTAACTAATTCTGATTAGAAGTAGAACTTCATTATGATTACTAAAGACATATTCAAGCAATATCTTGTTCCTGTTGAATTAACACATTGTATTGGCAATTCTTTTTAAGAGCTACTCACCATCCTGGATTAAATGTCATCTTAGAATGTGTTTTACACATGAAAACTTTGAAATACTAACTTTTAATAAATGTTTTCTTATTTCAGGGGTGTGAATGTAAGCAGATTCAGTTCATAGCATTGACTAATGGTTTCATTCTTTTAATTCTGCGTTTTGTGTGACTTATAGATGTGCGTAGTCTTGGCATTGTTTAAACTATTTAGCTTAAGTAAAGTTCATTGCTATTTCATTCTGGTGTAAAGTCCATTATTAAAATGATATAAAACATTAAATTTCAGGTCTTATGTTGATGTCATGGGTTCATTTTTTATCAAGTCATGTTTTTCTACCTTAAAAAAGGATCTCAAGATTTTGGGAAAAGTTAGCAGACACTTTTTTAGGAACAGATGGAACAACAATTGTATATTTTTCAGAAGTGAAGAGACAGCTGAGATTGTAATGTGAGAAAATTTGGTGTGGACAGTGTTGTATAATAAGTTACTGGATAAACATTATGACAGATAAAATGCTAAAATATATAAAGTGAAGAAAAAAAACAAACAAAAGGTATATTTAAGATAATGAGCTAAAAAAACTGCTATAGGAAGTATTGTTATTCTGAATTTTGAAATGCCAGGGGAAAGTGGAAGCATGCTATTTATTTTGTTACACACTATGAACCAGATTCAAAAAACTTTGCTGCAATGCATTAAGTGAATTTGCGTGATGAGTAGCCCCATGCAGAGTGGGTATGGTTCAGAAAAAAACAGCAACATGACCCAGTCAGCAGAAATAACATGGCCATGTTGTATGCTAATGACTGAAGAATAAAGTGAGGCATATGCTAATGAGGCAAATAAACTTGTATATATGACATGTCTGTGAACTTTATCAATGGTTTGTGAGGGGTGACTTCTCACAGGCCCATCTTATACGTAATGCTGAATATGTCCTACAACCCTGACCCATGACACTCATCATAAATCCACACAATCAAACTGACCAGAGGTACAACTGTGCACTCTCACAAGCCAGAAATATTACACAGCATGTATCTGCACTGCTGAAGTCATGCTTTCTTTGTCTGGATATATCTTTTGGTGCCCTGCAGCAGGGCTGGCCTTAGCAATTGCAGGGTCTATTCTGGACCAATTTGGTGCGGCACCTCAGCTTCCTCCATCTGACACACACCACTTTTTTCTCTCCACATGCCTATTTCTTGAAGTTAAGACTATTTCATACTAGGTATCAGGAATGCATGCTATTACTGTGTATTAAAATTAAAACAATATGCATAATTTTAGCTTATATGTTATTATAAGACATGTTAAAACAAAAATAAGCTGTTAGACTCCTGGATGCCCCCCCCCCCCCCAAAGCCAACATCTCTTGTAGTTCTTCTCTGAGGGTCTGCTTAACTCACTCATGCATACACTGTAAGGGGTCTTTATGGTGGGATATTGAAGCCCTCTGTTTACATGGTGCTTCATCAGCTGAATGCAACCCGGCTTACCTGTAGTCATGGCCCCAAACTGCAGTAGTTCTGCCTGAATCTCCTTAACTTGGGTAGGAAGTAACTTTTCACTTCCCCCTTGCCACCAAACTTCTTTTTATTTTTTCTCTCTTTCCTATCTCACTCCTTCCCCTTATTCCCCTAATTTGACTCATGCCTTACTCTTCTTCACATTCCCTGCCTCACAGTTGTGCATAATGCACATGCTTTGTTCTTTGCATATCATTTTCTCCAAAGAAGCATTATACTATATGATGTTATGACAATGTACAGGCATTGTCTTGCCTATTTTATTGTCTGACTTTATATATCATGTCTACTGAAGATTGTTTTCATGTATGCTACATACTGTCCTGATGTATACCTCTCTGCATGCATGCCCTTACATTACCGTTGTTGCATCGATATTAATTAACGTTTGCTTCTTTGGTTGTTTACTGCTGTGTTGAGCCTGAAAATGCTCTAAGTGCATCGGTGCTCTTCCTTGGGTAACAAACTTTATGTAAATAATTATAAAAATTACTTTTGTAAAAAGTAGCATCTTTGGGAGGTGCTGCAGATGACACCAGGCAACCTTGTTACTATGAAGCAGGTTGAATTTGAAACATGAAACCTGCAAAAATCTTTGAATCATTACAATCTCCAGCACTCACCTCCCACATCCAAGGTCCTCGGATGCCAAGAAGTACTGGACAAATCTGTAAGTGGGGCTGCAGTTAGTACCTCTTTACTCCTTTTTAAATGTAACCTGAATAACTGGATGGGAAACAGAAAATAAACCGCTGGGATTCCACCCATGTCCATGCTGGACAGGGTCATCGGGTGATGATTTGTCTAAACATGGGGTTAACTCTTGGCTAGGTTTATAAGGGCCTCAGGGCCAATAGCCTAGTAACCTCCTATGATCCTATGAAAGAAGGAAGGCCTAAAAAGAACAAGAACATTTTCTAACCTCCTTTATACATTCTGATCTCATTATTACCCCTTTATTTCTTTACGAGCTTTCAGTCTTCTCCTGCACTTGCTCTGGATGGTTGGAGTTCTTTACCCAGTTAATTCTAATGCTTTGTTCAAGTCAATATGTTTCTACAAAACCACATAAAACTGTTGAACTTCCTCAGAATGCTCATAAATAATAGTAACAATCTCAGGCCTCTGCTTAGAAATGACATTGCTCACATGCCATCTCATTTATAACTATTTCTGAAGGTTTGCTTTTATTTATTTTTTTATTGATTAAACTGGGTAAGTGGACTAATATATGCAGATATTTTTGGCCATATCCCAGGTCACAAGGGCAACAATAAGGATTTAAGGATTATATGCACATATAATTTAGAGTGGCCACTAACAATAATGTTTTGGCAGGTGGGAAGAATGGGAAAGCCTTAATAAATCCCATGTGGCCGTATGGAGAACATAAAAAGACTGTCACCAAATACACATATACACACTATTTTTTGTATGTGACTCTGAAATTGTGATACCTCTGTAGTACATTCATTTGTCAAACTGTTTTTATTATTGTTTTTCTGCTTTCACCTAAGTGAATAATTTTTTGGCCCAACTCTGCCTCTCATCACTCAACATACATCCTTATTTTTCACTTATCTGTGACTGATACAAGCATTTCTCTTTCCTGTTGTGGAATTGGTAACACTCTGTCAAAACTCTTAGTGATCAGAAGATGCATCACACATCAATATGAGGGTGTCTAAATGGAGAGAGAAGTCAGCAAGCAAAGGAGAGTAGTATTGGTGAAACTGAATTCATCATCAAGTCTTGGTGAGTACCTTCATGAGGTGGAGTCTGTTTTTCCAAAAATCTTACCAAGATGACATTGATATATAGACTGTATTTATGTAGCATACATCATGGACAGAAGTAAGTCAAAAATTAAAAAAGATATCTGGGTGCACAAAACCCAGGATAAAAAAGTGCCCAATCCTGGTAGGTAAAATGGTGCCAGGACTGGAAAAAATGACAGTGTAGAATCCTCAAAATATGGAAACATTCCTACAATGGGGCTAGGCCAGGCCCAGGGAGAGGACGTCCCCTCTGTTGTAGAAGGAAGTAGCAGTCCACAAAAATTACAAAAACTAATACGTCAAAGAAGAGCTATAAAGACAGATGAGTGGACTATTGATGATAAGAAAAAAAATATGTATTGTTACTAATATACCAAAAGCCCAGAATTTCCAGACACAAGATATACAAAAAGATTAAGAGAGAAATTAGAGGAAAGAAAAATACTTCCACAAGAAAAAAAACTGTCAGAAGCTTCAAATAAAAATTTGTGTTCAATAATACAACATATTTGTGAAAAACAGTATCTAGACCAAGAAACTTTGATCTATTTGGAAAAAGAAGCATTTGAGGAAGTGTGAAAATATAAACAACAAAACCTAGAGATTTTTGAAAAGTATAAAAAAGGAATATCTACATGGGAAGGAAAGAGAAATTTGATATAGTGCAATATTTATGCAAAGGCGAAAGCCAAATTAATCAATATAAAGAAGGCAATCTCAAAGACATTCGAACAGAAATACAGGCAAAGGCATCCAGATATGGAAAATTTCACAATAACAAATAATATCACAAAGAGGGAATATGGCAAAGCAGATTAGTAAAGCAGAAGTTAAATATAAGTTGAAGTTATGGAATGCCTACGAAGTGAAGGATTTGGTGTAGAAGGTTTAACACAGGTTACATCACAGCATGATGGAACGAGTCCCCAGAGTTAGGAGAAACAGGAAGATCAGGAGACATCTGAAGAAGATATATGGACATGGGAAAGAAAAAGAGATTTAATATGATGCAATATCTATGCAAAGTAGAAAGCAAAATTAATTAATCCAAAAAGAGCAGCACCAAAGATATTTGAAGAGAAACCCAGAGAAAGGAATATGGACATGGAAAATGTTATAATACAAAAAATACGAAGACAAAGAAAGTAGAAAAAGAGATTGGTAATGGAGAATTTCAAATAGAAACTGAGGTTATGGAGGTTATGATGTACCTGCAAAGTGAAGGATTCAGTGTAGAAAATCTAATTCAGAAAGCACCACAACAGGATAAAGCAGTGGACATCCAAACTAAGGGGAAACCAGTGGAACAGGAAGCAATTGGTCAGGTGCCATATGAAGATATTCTGGAGTCTTCCACATAAAACCAGTATAAACATTCACTTGAAGCTGGACAGCAAGGGAAGGAACAGGAAACTGTGGAAACTCTGATGCAGTCAATGATGAGGAGTGAAAGGCTAGTGAGCTCTCATATGACAGAGCAACGGATGGCACAGGATGAAATTGAAGAGAATGTTCCACAGGGAGATGCACTAGAACTTTCTATGGAATGCCTGCAGGAAATGGAAAACAAAAATGTGCCCTCAGTTTAGAAGAAAATAAGGAGAGTCGCTTGATTTAATAGAAATAGACATATTAAGATCAATGAAAGAAACTGACTGCAGAAGGTCAATACAATCCAAAGAGACAGAAGTTTGATAAAACAAATCAACACAGTAATTAGGACTGTCCATAGAAATCCATGCAATATAACAGAAGTAAACATGATACCTTACTGTGCAGCTAAATTAATAACTGATAAAGTTCCACCACAAAAACACAGGATAGTGAGGGAAAGGAAGGGGAGGAATCTAATACCATCACAGAAGTATCAAACAGAGAAAACTATAAAGCAATTAACACAAAAAGTGCCACTTTTAAAAGACTATAGAAGAGGGAACAGATGAACAAAAATACTTAGAAAGTTAGACGTGATAAAAGCAATGTGCAGCATTAGAATAGATCAGACTCTATCATGCACTATCTCAAATAAGAAACTAAAAATTACAGCTCAGGTGGAAAAACTTAGAAGATACACAGATGAATATAAAGGAAAATGCAAAATAAGCAATTTATTGATGACCCAGAAAAGTTTTATAGAGAATTAGGAAACAAGGTCAAAGGACTTGAAAAACCACCAAAAAAAGAAGAAATAGATAAATGTATTTATGAAGATCCTGTGGAATTTAACAAAGATGCTAAATGGATAGAAGAAGTAAAAGAAAGAATAAGAAGTTTAAAATACAGGATATGAAATGTGATGAAGTAACATCCAGAGAGACTGACACAAAGTTAAGATAAGCCTCTCCCTAGGCCCAGATGCAGTACCTAAGTTTTGGTTAGAAGTATTAAGATCTTTGCACAAAGATTTAGCCATGAGTAAGAACTATTTATATGCACACCCCGAACAGATACCATCCTGGCTAACAACAGGAAAAACAATCCTCCTACTTAAGAGTGAACCTGCAAGCTACCCTAAAAATTAAAGACTGATAACTTACTTTCTCACCATGTATAAACTATACAGTGGAATTGATGCCGACAGAGTTTATAGTCATTTAAAAGAAAACTCAATTATGGCAGTAGAAATAAAGGCAATAAAAGAAAGTCATATGGAACAAAGGCTCATTTGTTTTTAAATAAAGTCATAGTTGAGTACTGTAAAAAGGGGAAGAATATATGTATGGCATGGATTGACTGCAAAAACAATTGATAGTATCCCACATTCATGGATAAAAGCGTGCTTAAAAATATATAAGATACACCCTTACACTTATTCAGTTCAGAAAATCTAACCCGGAAAGCATCACAACAGGCTAGAGCAATGGACACAATAGAGCACATTACAGTGACCATGAAAGAGTGGCAGACCACTTTGTAATTAAGCCATGATAAAGGACAATTTATTATCCCAGGGATAAACATTCAAAGGGGGATATTCCAGGGTGACTCTCTGTCACCACTGCTATTCTGCCTTGCCCCTAACCCATTAAGCTGTCTACTTAACAGCTTTGACCATGGCTATAATCTGGCTCCTAGAAAATGAAATGTAATACTTCTCATCTTCTCTTTGTCGATGATTTAAAACTGTATAGCTCATCAGATGAGGAACTGAAAGCATAATCGCAAGTTGTCAAAACTTTTTCAGGTGATATAAGAATGTCATTTGGCCTTGATAAATGTGCAAAAACAACCTTTAAAGCAGGAAAACTACAACAACAGGGAAACATCAGTTTGGGACAAGAATGTGATATAAAAGAACTTGAGCAAGAGGGAGTGTATAAATATTTGGGAATTGGTGAAGGATCAACAATAAAACATAAGCAAATGCGAATAAAACTTAGTAAGGAATACTTTAGAAGACTTAAATTAATCCTGAAAACAGCACTGACATCTAGGAATAAAATCCAAGCTATGAACAAATTTGCTCTTCCTGCCCTAATTTATAGTTTTGGAGTGACTGACTGGCATACCTCTCAACCTGGAAACATCAAATATCTGGACAAGGCCCATGAAAAATAGGTACGAATCGGTACGCTGATTAACATAAAATTTGCATACATGATTACACAACCCCGCCCACTCCAACGGAATTATGGGATACCAACTTTCAAACGCAAACTGAAAAACAGAACCAAAATATAACACCAGAGTCCCTCTGCAGCCATTACAATGTCCCATTACCTGGCTATTTCACCCTATTCACCATAAACACTAATGTGTGCATACCACTTTACTTCTACAATGATTATTTGGATTTTATTTTTTTTTTACATTCTGTAGCAAAATGCACAAACACCAATAGCTGTCTGCTAAACAAAACAATACTGTCTCGCAATGAAAATTGACTTGGCATTAAAACTTCTCTGCCCTTGAAACTCACATCACATTCATTGAAACCCATACCACATCCAAAGAAAATGTATCTGGCCAGTGGTGGCTAAAGATTGCCTTTGGGCTGTTTTCAAATAAGAGGCCCCTGGCTTGCACACAAAACAAGAAACATACATGCATTCTTTGATACACCTTCCTGACTTTATTAAATTATATTCCTTGTATAGTACAGCACACTTATTGTTTAAACATTTTTCCAGTAGACAAGGAAACAAAAATGCATGAACCGATAATGACAAAACTGCCCTATTCAGAACATTCCCATCATAAAAATCTACTTCCACACACAACTGCATTTTAAATTTATTGTTTAAATATTTTTTTCCAGTCGGCAATGAAGCAAAATGCATGCACCAATAATGACAAAACTGCCCTATTCAGAACATTTCCATGATAACAGTCTATTTCTACACACAAAATATATATACATAAAAATATAGAGTCACTAAGTGCTATGAAAGAAATTAAGCAGGTAAAGCAAGAATTAATGCACAAATACACAACTGAACTAGATACAAGTTGTTGTAGCTGGTGTAAAAGACTAATGTGTGTCCTCTTGAACAAGACTTACAGCTATATTTGTTCAAACTGACTAGCAAATTCACAGTATATAACATGTTTAGCTAGATATAAGACAGTTGTCTTTGTCAAGCAGGGAAAACTTCTCTAACTTTTTTTAACAGCACCCAACAAATGGGAAACTTAAATTCTGCTCCACAGTTGCACTAAGGTCTTTGGAGAATGGTATCAGGTGAAACAGGTAAGACAGGTGGTAGATATCACCTCATTATACTTTATATCCGGTCACGAATGTGTACAGCAAACAACACCAATATACAATACACACACACACACACTCTGCAGTGCATTCGCTTAAATCTCCATACCATCAGTGAAGAACTCCTGTGTTATGATAAATATGTTAAAAGAATCAATTCATTATAGACAGAAAGGGATAGAGAGATTTACTGTCTTTTTTTTTCTTTCTTGTACTACCCAAGAGTTTTTAACTCTTTCTTAAGACTGTATTAGAACTTATATCACAGAATTTAACAGGTTTGGTGCCGGTCTTCTGGCACAAACTCAGTCTGTCCAAATGCATGAATGTCTAATGACCTTCTGCTATAAGTAGTACCAGCTAATATTCAAAAGACTAAGCTGTCAATTAGCTATTGCCATTCCCATGAAATAATGGAGTGTGGAAGCACATTTATTTGACTTACTGGATATGTTAGCTAGGGGCAGAGGCAGAAGGGGCAAACAAGTGTCAGACTTGTGCTGTTTGTCTACATGAGAACATACCTTTACCCCTGATCATGTGGTGCATACAGCAGTGATGTAAACCAGATTAAAGTAACAAGATGGAAAATGGGCTGAGCTAATCTGCAATGAAAGGATTCCTGGAAAGCCCATACAACGTCATGCTACTGAAGCTTCACAGCCCTTGTACACCTCACTAAACACTCCATACATGTCATCTTTCTTCTGGCTTAATGGAAATCGAAGGGCTATCCAGGCACTAATGTAACCAAACTGTTCTTGGTTGCACTAAATAAACACATACTGAAGACAAGAAAAATACCAAACAAAACAGAAAAAAATGTTCTGTTGTATCCTTTTGTAATTTACCCTCTTTTTGCAATGTAACAGTCACTACTTTGACTGTGTATTTGACATTAATCATGGGCAGTGCCAGAAATCCATCTGATCGGAGATTAACTATCTCTTTAATATATACAGACACACACACACACTGCAGTTCCCGGCTTACATAAGGGGGCATTTTCACAAACAGACACACAGACACACTGCAGTTCCTGGCTTACATAAAGAAGTTTGTTCCCTGCTGGCATGTTACCTTAAAGAAGTTCATTCCCTGCTGGCATTCTGAAGCTAAATTGTTCATTCCCAGCTTACATAAAGCTTCCCACTTGCACTCAGACCAGTAAAGCTGCTTTCTGAAGCTCCGCATTCGGACCGGTAAAGCTGCTTTCCGAGGCTCCATTCCCAGCTTAGATAAACTGCTGCTTCCAGCTCGCATTTTGGACCGATAACGCTCTTGCATATCAGAGCTGCATTTGCGGCCAGCCGGAAAAGCTTCCTCCAGCTCAATTCTGACTGGCTGGACGGCCTGATGGTGCTGACGTCATCGCGCACGTGATGATGTCAGCACCAACAGCATGAAAAATTTAAAAAATTCAAAAACAAAAGGGAAAAAAATCAGAAATGAAGGGGTGCCAATCGAGAATCGTGACACCCCTTCATATGGACCCCAAAACTCAGTAAAAAATGAGTAAATCGGTATGGTTGGGAGGTATGCTGACTGGCCCTAAAACATGTTGGATATATTAGACAGGAAAACAAGAAGGATTATAGGAGGTTACTAGGTTAATGGCCCTGGGCCCCTTATAAGCTTAGCCAAGAGTTTATCCCCCCAAAAGAAACTTCAGTCAGCACCTGTTTCCCCTGTCAGTGAGGGCACAGATGTAATCCCTGGGACAAATTTATGGTTTCTCACCCACTCATCAAGATTGTACTTGAAGAGGGTCAATGAGGTGCTCTGTTTGACATGTATAGGAAGTCTATTTCAGAGACAGGGCAGCCTCTGGGAGACAAACCTGTATTACCAGCAGGTTTTGTTAATGTCACATATTAGGTTCAGGCCTTTTGACTGGGTAGTGTGTAAGGAGTTGACTCACGGATATGGAATATCTCTACTATGGCAGGGTTCGAGATTACAATACAGAGGAGAGTGATACTGATTTGAGCCTGTCCACATAGGACGGGTGTTGGAGGCCATGGATTCTCTTTATGGATGTTTCATGCTCATCAAATGATTTATGAAAATCATTGTATACCAAAATTATAGATTCCACTTTCAGAAGGAGGTATGGGCCTCCTTGAAATTGATTTCATGTATTGAACTGCAACTGTGGGACTGCACACATATATCTGCTGACCTCACAAGATCCAAACATATTGAAAGTTTTGAAACACGAGGATAATTAATCTAAGATGACTTTCCTGCTTAGTCTGGCAGAAGCATATCGGCGTCAAGCAGGAATGGAAATCATATCACAAGTAGGTAAAAATCAGGCAGCAATGGAATGTGCCAAAAAACAAAAGAAAGAATATAAGATGAAGGACCAGATGAGAAGGCAAGAAATTTGGAAAATGCATAAATGACATGGCAAGAAATGTGGAAAATGTATAAATATAGTTGCAAGTATAGAAAACATCTGGAAGAACCTCAGGCTGATCAGTATCAAATGCAGGAATGGTTAAAGAGCTACGAATTCAAACCAAGAGATTAAAGGTTAATACTGGTGCCCCAAGACAGTGGGCTACATACACGTTTGTTTACAAAGTCCATTGAACATGTGGGAGAAACATACAAATGTAGATTTTTAAAACAGAATTGGAAATAGTTGCACACCTCATTGCTACTTGTGACATACTAATGGCAGAAGGGCTGTACAATGAAAGGAATAATAATGTGGCAAGACTGTTGCACTGAAGACATGGCAAACATTATGGTATTGAAGTGGCTGAAAAACATTGGAAACACGAGACACAAAGCACCATAGAAAATGATGAAGTCTACATCACATGGGATTGCCTATTACCAACAGCTAAAAAGTTAGATGCTAGAAAACCAGATATAGTAGTCCATGAAAAGACAAAATTAGCACTGATCATTGAAATCACTACACCCAGTGACTACAATGTCTTGCGTGCAGGGAGACGCAAAGTCATACAAATATCAGGATTTGCAGGCAGAAATGAGAGCAATGTGGAAGAAAGATAACCAGATAGTTCCAATAGTAGCTGGAGCAACAGGTCTTATAAGAAAAGAAACTACAATCATATTTAGATACGTTGCCAATACATGTAACCCCGTACAAATTGCAGCAGGAGTCATTACTGGCCATATTGCAGGTGCTGTGAAGAGCACTTCTGGCTGACATCAAAGATTGAAACAGCACTAATTTCATGAACTTTAATCGTACTTTGACTTAGGAATGGGGTCCATTCCTCTCATGGTATTAGAAACCCAAAAGACTTGAAGATGGAACCATCATGTGCCCCCATGACTCTCCACATACTGACACACCAACCTAAGGGGGATGGTGGTAACCATACCTCTGCAAACACTCTTACCAACCAACCTGAGGTGACTATCCTGCCTATGAATGCTACGGTAGATGCAGACATCTCTTTTGTGGGAGCAATCACACTTCCCTAATCTAGAATATTGCCATGAACCTGCCCACTCACAGTTGATTGTGCTTCCTGGGGTAACTGCAGGCTTAGAGAATGTGTTCATACTCTGACAAGGGGATGTGGGGTCACGCTCCCTGTGGTCAACACCCCCCCAAATGTGCCAGCTCAACCCCACCATCATTATCAAAATAAATGTCCCCCTACATCAGATGTGGGCAGTTGCACAACACTGGTGACAGATATAGATTCACCAGTAAATACACCAAAGCAAAATAGTAGGATCTAGCACCACAACTACACGTTACTGATAGCTTTACAAATATAAAACTATGATAACAATTAATACCCCTGACCATATCTCATGTAGGTGGATGCAGAATGTGGATACCCATTGCAGTTGTATATATGCAATACACTAACAACTTGTTAAGGAAGGTTTAAAGCTATTGATAATATGCAGTAGGACTGCATATCTGAGGTATCAGCAGTTAAAACTCTTTGGGGTCTGTCCAGTCAGCCCTAACATCGAACACTCCATTGTGGTAGTCTTTGGAGGTACTGTTGTCATTCAAAGAGGCCAAGGAACTTCTCCATCTTTGTAAGAGGTGGATCTGTTGACAACTCACCAGCTGTTCCCCTCCATTCACATACCGTGACCTTTGTTACATGAATGGCAACACAGATTATATCCATGGTCAGCTGACAGCTTATTTCATAGTTGCAGTCATGACAACCCACCACAGGTACTTTAATGACCATATCAGCCCAAGCATGGTCACAAAAGCTGTGGTCCAGGACATGGCCAATTAACAGCCATTGGCCATGAATACAGAGTGTGACCTTATTTTCTGCATTTATAAATTTGGGCTTGCAGTTGAATGTAGATGGGCCTCCAGATCCCACAATTGTTTTAAGTTATTTTTTTAGCCATTGTAATGTTGGATGGAAAACATGGAAATCAATAGCGTTCTCACATGACCATGAAAAACTCTGTACAATGCTCCTATCCTACTAAGTCATCTATCATGCTCAGTGTCTGACTGACAGTTATATATATTTCCCCATAATCCTTAAGGAAATATCAAGCATTGTATGAGTAATAACCATATACTTCCAACACAAAAAAAAAATACAGAAGTGAAAGTAAAGAGCAATCTTTACCATTACAGCAACGATTTTAGTAAGGTTGTGTCTGATTACATATCTGTAATGCATACAACAGTAAAATAGCAATGAAACTTACTCAGAATATGATCCAAGGGGATGTCTAACAGCCTAATGCAGTCTAATGCTTGCAGTATATTTGCAATGTACGTCATATGGCAGCTTTGCTCACCACATCTTACTAGTACTGACAAAGTGATATCCTCACGGGTATTTGGGTCTAGGAACATTCAAAGATAACATTTTAGAACCAAATTAATTGTGTAATAAGTAACACTTCCCTTATATGTATGTATATGTATGTATATGTATATAACACATATCTGACTCAAAATGAAAGCTTTTCACAAAAGCAGCTCACAGGATTCAAACACCTTTCAAAGTAGTTTTCCTTCATAGTGCTTTCAGGCTTTGGGCTTCTGGTCATACTTATTTCTTGTAGATTCTCCCCTTTGGCCATGGTGGTTATGCTAATTATGGCTCATCTCATTATTGTTTCTGAATTTCTCAATTTGCTTATCACCCCTGATAAACACCATGAAGATTACTACATAATGCCATGCACATGCCTGAGGTGAATCCATGATTATAGGGGGTAGGAAAACTGTCATGCTATTTTCAACCATCTGAAGATGGAGTCACTGCTGGGCATATATTAGCAAGAAACAGAGGCATATAAGACTGCAATTGTTTCACATCTTAAAGTGCCATTAGAAATGAGTTATACAGTACCTAGATTTTATTAGTGTGCCATCCAGCAAGAAAATGAGGTATTCATCAATGCTCTAAGGATGGGATATGCAAGAACTGTTTTGAATGTCAATTTCCTACCATCTGTCTTGAGATCTTTGAAGCTGACATAATTAGGTGAGGGTAGTGCTCCTTTTAGATCACAGAGGTGGTATGAAGAGGGGTCCTTGATTTTTCTGGACATTCTCCATAAGCATTACAGGTGGAGGCTTCATTCAAGAGAGTCACACTGGGTCACAGTATAAGGATGATGCCCGGAATAATATGCTTAAGACTGTCATCAATGCTACTGGCATACCACATGTTCAGTGATTCTAGTTCACACAAGACTGACCTCCATAGCCAATGCTAGTCTGAAGTTAGAACACTGTCACCACCTCAGTATATCATCATTTTGTAAACCATCTCCTAAATGCATGCCACCATCCACTATCACAATATGCCCTGTTTATGTCTCTAGCCCTTGCAGAGATTAAAAGATTGCACAGAAGCATACTAAAGTACCTAAGCGAGTACCTGGGTAAGTATACCTGTCATTGTGAAACATGTGTTTGCATAGTAACAATTGTAGACATTAAAAATATGTCTGTGCCACATCTGTAAGTAGTGGCACACCTTAATAGAATTAGTATGACTGTGTGAAGTTAGAATAGTGCTTCTGCATGCCACCCCACTGAACAGATGGACAAGTTGCTCATTATGTTATGTCTCTGTGCACTGACATTGTTAGGATAACTGTTGGTTCACCCCCCAACAAAGAAAATCTGTTATCATGCCAAAGTATATGTGACATCTCAATTAGTGTACTATAGCAGGGTCCATATATTTAATGTCTGTAATTATCACCTGGCTGGGCATTTCACAATATACAGTAGGCATATCTGTCTTTTGTTTATCATCTGTGCTTGACATATTTATTGTGTAATCTGCAGGGTTATTATTATGTATATCTAGAGATGGATTATTGTAGAGTTGTATTATGGTCAAAACTGAAATAACATGACTAGCCAGAAGTACAGGAGTGCTGATAGATAAATATCTCATCAGGCAACTCTGCATCAGAAGGTGGTAAAGAGATACTTGTCAGTATCAGTGCAAGTGGAGGTGAGACTTTATTCAGGTATCAGGAGCTGACAGAGCTTGTGGGGAGAAAAGAGATAGGAGGTTTGATGCCCTAACATCCAGCACTGCACTGTTGGACTCTGTGGAGGTACTGCTGTCTTTCAAAGAGGCCAGGATACTATGCTCCAGCAACTCAATGAGTCATGTCCCTACCTTGGGCTGTTACCAGCTTCTGTGTAGGGAGAAATCTCCCACTGGGATTAAGCTAGCAGAGACCTCATCTTCAAACACCCAAACCTTTCCCCAAACCCAGTGTATACCTGCCTTTTGTGTCTATGCCCACCCTTTTTCTGTCATATACTCCCATTTCCAGCATACAGTATGGTCAAAAAAATCAATTAACTTACATCATACATGCCCACAAAGGCTTATAAAAAAGAAAAAAAAAAACATTTTTTGCAGTCATACATTATGCAACAGTTGACAGAGAACAGCATAGGTTGCAATATGTTACCTCAGAGAAATGGCACTCCATGTACTATGGCAAAAAAAAATCTGTCATCTGCTAATTGGCTGTGCAAATAAGCTAAGCATCACTGTGCATACCAGTCTGTAATGAAGTATACATAATGCCTTTAATATGTCTTCTTTGATGGCTCAGTTTACTCATGCAGTTCATTTTTACTGTCATTGCACTGGTTGGGGGGTTTGAATTCCTGCAAAGGTTTTTTTTTTTTGTTTTACATGTGCTACATTTTCCTGCTATATCTATATTATGAACACGTTTTACACTGACAGCATCAGTGACTCACCTTCTGATGTACTTATATTTAGAATTTTAGTAAGAAAGTCATGGGTTCAATTCACTTGAGGCCTATATTATTTTATTGATATCATTGTACAGAAGCATTAATTTTTCCTGATAAGTATGTTTTATGACTGCTTTTACTCTGACTGTTGAAGTGGCTGCTGTTTCTATGAAATTGTGGATATACTGGCATGTGGACAGATATTTTCCATTTCTAATGAAATTCACTTTATAGTACAGATCTGTTGTTCACACTACGATGTTGTCAAGACTGGTGCCAGTCAGCACATCATGTTAATTTGTTGTATCCCACTTCCCCTGTCTAGATTCAGATATTGTCATACTACCTTCTCCATTCTGCATTACTACCTTGCTTTGTTATGCAACTCCCTTTGCACTTATGTCCATTTTTGTAGATTATGTTACTGTAGCAAAATCTCTTCTCCATCCTAAGCCAATCTATGCTATTTTTACACACACAGACACACACAGACACACACACACACACACATATATATATATATATATATATATATATATATATATATATATATATTATATATAAAATATAGATAGATATATACATATATATGTGTGTATGTATAATGTATATATATATATATATATATATATATATATATATATATATATATAGATATAGATATAGATATAGATATACATATACACACACACAAATATAAAATAAGCAGACATTTTCTCTTGCAGTAGACAGACAGATACATTTTCAAAGATTGAAGACCACCCTTACATTGCTGTGTAATAATGTCAAGTCTGGATGTGAAGTTGAGTACTACATCCTCTGATCCCAGCAAGCCAAAAGCTGAGATATCTGACTTCCCTGAAAACGGAACTGCTGTTAAAATGTTTTTGTTTTCTGTGGTCTATTCCCAGATCTAGACTTCTTTTTTGCAAAAGACCAGAGAAGAGTTACCACCTGTTTCATCATTTGTCTGCCTAACACCCACCTGTCTGACTGAGATTGTTTTAATTTTGTTGTCGTTGATTTTTACTTTTGGAGCTACCTAAAGTCTTGAAAGGTTTACACTCAAGAGTGTTGCAATGACATGGGATTCCAGGGTCTTGAACCATAGGTGTCCATACAAAGTTCCAGAAATCCCATTAAAGTCATGTCAAACATGAGATTCTGCTTCAAAATGGGAAGAAAGGAGTGTACAGTAAATTCTAAGTAGTAGTAGTAAGGAAAGTCCTGACTCATTAAGGAGTGGTAGGAGAAGTTTGAGATAAGAAGCAAATCCAACAGAAAGTGGTGGTTCTACAGACACTGATAACAAATATTAAACTGTAGCATTACACAGGGATGAAGACTAAATGAAACATGAATGTGGTCACTGCCTTAGATTCTGGAAGATAAATAATGACCTGGACCCAGACCCTACAGTTTGGAGAAATCAGGGATGCTTAACTTTTTGATTACCTTATTCCATTTTTGAAGTAAGAAGCCCTGAAGCTGGGGAAAATTAAGGAACCTAATGGTGATAGTTCTAGTGTAATCCAGATGAAGAGATGAGTTATCCAAATTGTTGATCTCCAGGGAATACGTAACACAGGGAGATAATAATTAGATGTGTCGGATGGAGTTGCAAGCACCTAGTTATCCAGACACTGGTCGACATGGTTTCTCAGTAGCAGAGCCTCCAACGCTACAGTTAAATACTGGATATAGACCTTGATGAAGGAGAAAAGACCCAAGGCAGCACTCTGTAGAGAAAGCATTGACCATCTTCCAAAGAAGTTGAGTTTTCTATGCAGTTCTGTACTAGTAGATAACCTCAATCTCCTTGTTTATATCACCTAACAGCATTTTGGCAACAAAAATATAAATACTTCATACATGGACATCATGACGTTTCACATAGTTGATACAATTATTAAAATATCAATGTTCGTTATATGCCACTACCCACATTGGTGTTGCATAAAAAGTGCATGACAATAAAACCACTTCCTGTCTACTCCTG
>NC_056749.1:447907603-447910103 GCF_019279795.1 Protopterus annectens | reverse complement strand
CCATGAAGTATTGTAGTTTAAAAGAGTATAGTTCACAACGTACCCAAGAGTGTTTTCGGAATAGTTGATGAACATACCCCTCAACCTCTTAGAGCAAGAAATCTGGACAAAGCCATAAATAAAAGTGGGACAAAGGCTCAAAAATAGGGACAATTTTAAATATTGCTCGGTGCTTACGTATTAGCGCAACCAGATTTTCGTGGTTGCGGTAATATGAATGCTGGCATGAAAACGAGTGTGGTAATTAGTGCCACTTGTTATTTTACATCTTTACTTACAACAAATAGGTTTAACTTACATTCAGGAAGATAAAACAACTGTGAAGGTCTTCTTCCTGTTTTGCGTGCTTTACACGCACAGTTTAATTGCCTGTACTGCTTTGTATGTTACTGTCGAAAGGAGTGCTTTTCTCTATCAAGATGGAATGCTGAAAAGAAAAGCACAGGGAGACCTGGAGAAATGTTTTTTGGTAGACTATTTATCAAAATTTACAAACAGACTTGAAAGGAGGAAAACATTTTTTGTTTTTAAGAATAGAAGCTTGCAATAACAATAAAAGGTTTGCCAAACTGATGATGTTGCATTATGCTGACATGTAGGGTAGTTTGGTATGTGAGAAGTTGACAGTGGTGCTTTGGCTACTTGTAATTGTGATAGTGCTATCCTCGGACAAACGGAGACTGTGTTTCAATGATTACGCCTAAAAAATATGTGGATTTCTCATTCACTGTTGTACTGTTTCTGTGTGTGGAGAGAAAGTTGTCAGCAATTGTAGTCACATCTTCCTGAATGTAAGCTAGACTTATCTGTTGTAAGTAAAGACGTAAAGTAAGAACGTACGCTAATCCCCACACTCATTTTCAGGCCAGCATGTGGTTAAACATTACTTTTTCCATGTTTAATCGATAATCCTGCCTCAAAAAAATTTCAGTGTGAAAGAAAAAAGGTAATGTGACATTTTCAAGTCAGTATTGGTAAAATTTAGGCATCTGGAAGCAACCAGTATTATCGCGAAAATCTGGTTGCAATAATACGTAAGTACATATTGCTCTTACAAAATTAGAAAGTTGATAGAATAACAGGTTTTGCATTAGCATGGATTTACTGAAGGGTGTGAAGTCTGAAACTCAAATGTCTGCCATTATTTTCTAACTTCAGCCTTTAATGATTTACTACTAATTTGCCAGAAAAAACATGATTTTCTGAAAAATGGGTCAAAAGTATGAGGCAAAAATCTGTACAGCTTAGAGGTAGCCTCTAAAAAGCAGCTGCACTAGAGGCTGAAATCACTACTGCAGTTACAGGAAGTTTATCACTATGTCAAAAGCTTTACTTCACTCAATTCAGCCAGCCTCTTCTAGGTTAGGTGTCATTTTACAGTGCATACAAGCTACCATTGATTATAAGTCTATCCTTGTTCTTTTGCTTATCCAAAACCCATATCATTGATTGCAAAGTATGATATGTTTTGAGGTTTTTCACATGCCTGGAATAGAACTAATTATTCCAATATTTTTTCTAGAGTTGACAGGATCTGTTGGCTTGCTTGGGTGGGTGTTTTTGAGAGTGGTGGATTATTGCTACCATTCAAACATACATGTAATGACTTTCTGAAATAGATCACTTTTAAATATAACAAACAGACTTTCTGATATACTCTTTATGTAGTATATGGAATCAAGGAGAGAGTCTTTCAGTTCCTAGTTTTCCATGGTTGGGTAGTTCTACTGTTTTGTAAAGCGCAAAGGGATATTTTTTTTAATACGAAACAGGTGAAGGAAATGGAATCTGATTGCATACAGTAAAGCATTACAGTTTGTTGGTAGGCAGCCTTGAGTGTGCTTTTGGAAGTTTTTTTTTTTTTTTGGTGAATATTTAAGAAAGATGAATCTTTCTGTTTTATTCTTGAAATGTCTGCCTTCCATTTTCTCCCTGCATTATCTCAGTTCAAGCTGACCATCTTTTGAGAACTATAGGCTTTTGGAATGAAGCCAGTGAACATGTTAACTAACTGTTGAAGATGGCATCTTTGAGTAGTTGCACTGGTGACCATTTTATGTGACTGAGGGTCCTGTTATTTTTATTTTGCTTTCTTCATGTCTTGTTCCGAAGATGCAGAGGAAAGGATGTGGTTTGTTGTTGTGATACAACAAAACCATGAAAACCACAAACCAAGGCAGAAAAACAGGAACCGTCACAAAATGTAATCCAATTTTATTCCAAAGACATACAGATCCACCATCGACTTCAACAACAGTAAAAACAGACAGCACAATTTAAAGTTGAGTGCGCTTTCTCCTTGTTACAATAACAAAGCTTCTTCAAAACACACACAACACAAGCACACCAAAATCCTTACAAACCCACACTAAACCTCACATACACAACTATCTACAACCCTAACCCAAACCCTAACCCAAAGGTCTGTCACTATCGCACACTCAGCTAACCCGCGCCCTAACCCTAACTCACTTAACCCACCCCTATCCCCACAGACCGT
>NC_056749.1:447845103-447905103 GCF_019279795.1 Protopterus annectens | reverse complement strand
GGTATAATCGACATACCTTTGAATTAATGCAATTAGGCTCATAAGTAAGTACTAGGCTATCGGCCTGAGGGCCAAAGCAAGCCTAGCCAACAGTGTATTGGCTTTCACCACCCATGTATTGTTAAATTTCTGTCCCTCTATCGAGCAGTGCCCCAGGCATAATCCCAGGGGTGAATTTCCTATCACCCATCCACTTATCAAGGTTTTTTTGAAGAGTGCTAATAATGAGCTCTGCTTGATGTGGATGGGAATCTTGTTCCAGAGCATGGGAAGTCTCTGGGACAAGAATCTATCCCTCCAGCATGTCCTATTTATTGTTGTGGTGAGGTTTAGGTCCCTAGAGCATGTAGCTTGGTGAGATTGGGATTTCTTCAAGTGGAGCATGTCCAACAATTTCGGGTTTGACATAGCTTATTTATATTATTATTTATTTATTCCAGTTTGGTGACCGGGGAGGTCCACTGGGCTCAAGAGCCCGTTTTCAGTGGAGGCCCAGGGAGAAAAGCTCCACAATACAAAGTTACATCACATAATGAATTACAAAGAAAAATATTTGCATTACAATCAATAGGTAGTATTACAAAAAACAACAGGTAGAATTGCAGTCGAATAGGTATCATTCACTAAAGCAACTAAGATATTAAAGAAATTGTCGAGGAGGATGAGAGGCATAGAGCATAGGCTGGATGTTGATATTAGTTACATTTAGAATCTAGGTCTATGAGAGAAGTTAGAAAGGTATGAAGGTTAGCAAGGAGAGAAGAAGGAGGGGAGCTTGGGAGGTATGGGATGAAGAGTGCAATTATATTTTCTGTGAAGAAACAGGTAGGAATGACATTGTGTTTTGAAGGTGTTTAGTTTGTCACAGGTCCTCAGTGTATAGGACAGGGCATTCCATTTTTTAGCTAGGGAAAAGGAGAGTAGAAGCTGACCAGCTGGGCACTTGGGTTTGTGGACGGTAATAAGGTTTTGGTGAGTAGATCTAAGGAGTCTGAGGGGGGTATATGGTTGAAGAATATTAGATAGCGCAAGACAGCTGGTGGGTTGAAATAATAATCTGTGGGCCGAGACAATTTGGAGGAAGTCAAGTTGATTGGGGAGTTCAAGCCAATTTAAAGTAGGGAGGTGCAGTGATGAGAGAAGGAATTTGTCTTGGTGGCAAATCTGGAGATTTTATTGTAGCATATTTCCAGTTTGGAGGTAAGGGTGGAAGATAGATTAGTAAGCAGAGGAGCACCATACAGAAGAGATGGGAGAAGATATGTGGTGGCCAAAGTATGTCTAGTAGAGGGAGAGAGGAAGTGATTGTTTCTGTACAGTAGGCTGAGTTTTATGTGGGTTTTGCTTGATGTTAAGTTGTATGTGGGTATTGAATTTTAAGTGTTCATCGATGGTGACCCCCAGGAGTTTGGCTGTGGGAACGATGTCAATGATGGAGTTGTTAAGGCTGGTAATTTGAAATGAGTTTTTTAAGTGGGAGTGGATTTGGAGGGAGTGAATAGAAAATCTTAGTTTTGTTAGCGTTAAGTGAGAGGTGGTTTTGGTGCATCCATTTTTCAGTGATTGAGAAGGCAGTTTGAGTTTGAGACTGGAGTTCTGTTAGGTTGGAGGCACAGCAGATCAAAGCTGAATCATCTGCGTATTGGACAATTTTGGTATTAGGAAGGCTTTGTGGAAATCATTAATGAAGATGTTAAATAGTAGAGGGCCAAATATGGAACCTTGGGGTAATCCTGTGGGGGTGGGAAGGAAGGTGGAGGAGGCTTGGCCCCATTTCCTGGCTTGGGACCTGTCTGAAAGATAGCTGAAGAACCAGGAAAGAGTTTTGGGGAAATGTTGAGGTTAGATAGATGGTTTAGTAGATGGGTGTGGGAGATGGTATTGAAAGCTGTAGATAAATCTAGCAGAACAGATGAAACTAAGTTACTAGAATCTGGAGCTGAATTGACAGAGTGTAAAAAGGAGAGAAGGGCTGTATTGGTATTGTGTCCAGGGAAGAAGCCATGTTGGGTAGGAGAGAGCAGTTGGTGTTCAGTCAGGAATGGCATGAGCTGCAGGTGTACGCATTTTTCAAGAAGTTTAGAGATGAGTGAGAGGATGGCTATTGGGTGGAAGTTGGAGAAGTTACAGTTTTTGCCACCCTTGTGGAGTGGAAGAATAAAAGCAGAATGCCATAGTTTGGGTACATAGGACTCGAGTAGTGATCTATTTATCAGGATGCTGATAGGGAGAGCAATACTGTCTGAGGCAATTTTTAAGAAGGAGGAGGGGATGTTGTCAGGGGCATTGGTGCAAGGTTTAAGTTTGGAGAGAAGTTTTTTTATAAGGTAGGTGGATACAGGTTTAAGTTCAAAAGTAGGGGGTGTGACAGGAGAGGGGAGGAAGCTTGGGCAGGGGGATATTGTTGGGGAAGGTTTAGTTTAGCTCAGCAATAGAAGAGGTGAAGAAGGTGTTGAATAGTTTGGCAATTTCTTGGTCAGATTTGCTAGTATCAGGACAAGATTTGTTTGTTGTACCAGACTTGAGAAGGGAGTTAATAGAGTTCCAGAATTGTATGGGTTTTTTTGCATGATTTATTTGTAAATGGTTGTAGTAGGATTTTTTTATCTATAATGACTTGTTTTTTGGCTAGGTTTCACAGCTGTTTGTATTTAAGTAAAAATATAGGCTGTTTATGATAGAGATAGCTTTTCCAATATTTGTCTTTTTGTTGCATAATTTTCTTGGTTTCTTTGGTAAGCCAAGGGGCAGTCTTGGCTTTAACTATTTTAATTCGTATTGGAGCTAGGGAGTTTAGGACAGTTAGAAATGTAGAGTTGAAGACGTCAACGGCTTCATCTAGTACTAGGGTTTTTAGTGTGTTCCAGTTAGTGAGCTTAAGGGAGTCAGAGAAGGTAGAGGGGTTAAAGTTAGTTAGGTTACGAGTGTGTAAGATTTGGTGGGAATATGATGATGAAGAGGATGTAGCTCTATGGGTGAAGGCAGGGAGGTGATTTCCTAATGGGTCAGGGGTGACACCAGATGTTGTGGTTCTGTTAGGGTGAGCTACCAGGATCCAGTATAGGATGGAGCCTGGGTGGTTGGTTTTGTTGGGCCAAGTAATGGAGTTAATGAGTTGTGTAAAGTTGAAGAGATTGATTGACATGATGGGATTAGGGTCAATGATTTTCTTCCCAGTCAATATTTACATCTCTCATAATGTAGGTTTCATGTTTAATATTTGAGGAGGTCCAAGAGAGGATGACTTCCAAGGTATTGGTGTTGTTACCAGGAGGAATGTAAAGGGAGATGATATAGATACTTTTGTGGTCATTTAATTTTAGAATGCCAGTTACTAGTTCAGCATTATTAAAGGAAGGGATAGGATTTGGGAAGGGAGTGATAGATAAGTGATTGCAGTAGATTAGTGCTACACCACCACCTCTTTTACTTAGGTGGTCAGATCAGAGAGATTGATATCTGGGGAAGGAATTCTGAGTCAGTTATGTGTAGTTTTAACCAGGTTTCAGAGATGGCTACTATGTCAGGTGAATTATGGTTAAGCCAGGCATGAAAGAGGGTAATTTTATTAGCTAAGCTTTGGGCATTGATGATGAGGAATTTGAGGTGATTACTGATTGGTTTGTTGTTGGAGGTAAGGTTTTTTGTTTGAAAAATGTTTGGTCCAGGGTTGGGATGAATGTCACCTGCTAAGAAGAGGTAAGAGAGAAGCTGAATAAGTTTGTTAGGATTGTGTTTGGTTGGGAATGAATGGTAGGGGGTGGGTTTATGTCTGCAGAATTTAGTGGGGATTTGGAAGAGTTTTAATGTTAATAGAAGGGTGGGGTGAAAGGGAGTTAAAGAGGCAGAGATGTTGTGGAAGTGACTTGTAGGGTAGGGGTGTGGAGGTAGAGGTGGAGGGTGTAGGTAGAGGTTGGTATAACAGGTGGCATGGTACAGAGGAAATAGAATGAGGAGTAGGAATAATGTAGAGGTAAGGATTGTAGTAGGAAAAGAAATCATAGTAGATGTAGTTTGATTTGAAGTGAAAAGATATATAGGTTAGAGAGAGTTAGGTAGGGCTGGTGGATGGGGAGGAGGAGTGCTGAATAAGGTGTGGTTGGTGGAGAGGGAGGTAGTTTTAGGGGAATGGGAGGAGCAATGTTGTGTGGGGATTGGGTGATGTGAGAGGGAGGGAGTATGGGATGACAATAAATGTAGGAGCACTGGGCGTAGGTGGAAATTGGGGGCACGGTAGGTGAGCGGAGTGAGCCCACAGGGCAAACGGAGCAGGACAGAGCAGAAAAGTCCAGCTGAAAAAGTATCAGCAACTGCAGGTTAGAGTTGAGGTAAGTAGGTAAAAGTATAGTAAGACTGGGTGGAAACAAATAGAGTTAGAGCAACACAGGTGACAGCTTCGTATGTCAGACAGAGGTCTCCTCGGACTAAGTGGCATGTGACCGAGTAGAGTTTGAGTTTCTTGAGCCGGTCGATATAGGGCAATTGTTTGAGGCCAGAAATCCTCTTGGTGAGGTACTTCTAGGGCATCTCAAGTTGTTGTAGGTGTCTTGTGAGGTACATCCCAAATAGGACATTGTATTCAATGAAGGGTCTAAGTGACGAGTAGAGGAGAACGATGACTTCCTTATTTCTAGATGCAAACCCTTTTGTGATTAAGTGGGCCATATAGAAAGATTTTTCTGACCACTGTGGCAATGTGGTTATCAAAGGAGAGGTTACTATCCACTTGGGTCCCAAGGTCTCATCATACTTTCTGTGTTAAGTGAACTTCTCCCTATTTGGTAATTCATGGGTACCATGATTTTACCAAAGGGGATACAATGCACTTTTTGGCATTTAGCTTGAGGCCATGATTTTGACACCAGGTGTCGAAATCAGTATGGCCCTTTTTCAGGATGTCTACGTTGGCAGGGGAATCGATAATGGCACCCAGTTTGCAGTCATCTGCAAACTTGGTTAGCCATAGTCCCTTGGTGTTCACTTGCACTTCAGAGAAGTATATACCGAACAGTAGGGGTCCCAAGACTGAACCCTGGGGCAATCCACTTGTCACTGGTTTGGAGTCGGATATGGAGTCTGCAACTCTTACCGTGTGGGTTCTGTCCGTGAGCCAGTTGGCCACCCATCTCATTACATAAGGGTTTATGTTAAGGTTGATGAGTTTATCTATGGTCCCTGAATGAGAGTTAGTGTCAAAGGCATTAGCGAGGTCCAGTTAGGCTGTGTGGACCACCTTGCCCTCTTCTATGGCCTTAGTAACTGTTTCAAAGAAGTCTACCAGGTTTAGGAGACATGACCTACCTTTTACAAATCTGAACTGGATGCTGCCCAATTTGGATTTGTAAAAGGTAGGCTGTGTGGACCACCTTGCCCTCATCTATGGCCTTAGTAACTGTTTCAAAGAAGTCTACCAGGTTTAGAAGATGTGACCTACCTTTTACAAATCCGAACTGGGCAGCATCCAGAGTTTGGAGGTTACCAATGTCTTTGTTTATGAGTTCCATGATAATATGTTCCATGGCCTTGCAGACCAGGCATGTCAGGCTAATAGGTCGATAGTTGCCGGGGTCTGTGGTGGTTCCTCCTTTGTGGAGTGGGATAACCATTGCTGTGCACCATTCTGTGGCCACATAGCCTGTGGTCAGGCTGTGACTGAACATGGATTTTAGGTGGGGGGCTAGTTCATTTTGGAGTTTGTGTAAGACACAGCGTGGGATGTTGTCCGGTTCCATGGATGCTGTTAGAGAGTGCTGTTTTTACCTGTGTATTTGTGGTTGCTGGGGCTCTACAACCATCTGTTATAGTTATAGGCCCTTTGGGGGGTGAGGGGGTAAAGTTTGCATTGAACCTATCTGCCAATATGTTGGCAATATCAGTTGACTCTGTATATTTTGTGCCATTCTGTTGTAGCTCTGTGCAGATCTAGGTGTTGCCATGGAAATTCTTGACATAGCTAAAGAATGCCTTGTGGTTGTCTTTGGAATCCATGGCAATTTTTATTTCAAAATTAGCTTTGGAGGATTTTATGAGAGATCTTAGTTTCTTACTGAGGCCCATCAGTGAGTTCCTCCAAACCTGAATTTTTACTCTCTTTTGCAACAGTTTCTTCCTTCTATGGTAAAGTTTGTTAATGGCAGGGGACCACAAGATTGGCTTCCTTTTTTTGGAGGATAACATCTTGGTTTTGTTGGGGATAACACAAACCATGCACTCATGCAGGTGCATGTAGAGTGCATTGGTGTAGGATTCAGCAGTCATGAATGTACTGACTGTGTTATCCATCTGCAGGAGCATTGCAAAGTTAGTCACCTCAGTTTTGAGTAGAGTGAAGTTCACTACGATGGTTTCCTTGTGTGGGGGTGGGGTCAGGATGTGGATATCTAGGGTGATTAGTTTATGGTCTGATCTAACAAGCGAGAAGTTGATCTTGGGCATTGAGCATCGATCACCCATGTTGGTAATGACCAGGTCCAGAATATTGTTGCCCCTGGTGGGGGTGTTGACAAGTTGATCCAGGGCATTAGAGTTTATAAATTCCGGGAATCATTGAGCAAGGGGGTTAGTACAAGAGTAGTTTTCCCAGTTTATGTTAGGATAGTTGAAATCACCAATTATTATGGTATTTGGTTGGGCCCTCATTTTTTCCAATGTCCCCAGGAATGAGGAGTGAGGGTCTTGGGCCATGGTGGGGGATCTATAACAAGCTACAATTTGAAATGAATTTTTGTCCTGTGTTAGTTGCACTTGGATGATTTCAGAGGCATTGTGTTTTGCAACTTGCTTGGAGGTGTGGATGCCCTTGATGAATATAAACACACCTCCACCCATTGTGTTTCGGTCCGAATTTTGTGGCCAAAATGTGTGGTAAGAATTATAGCCTGGTAGTGCTGGGGTGCTCTCAGGAGCCTAGAACCAGGTCTCAGTCACTGCATGAATATCGATGTTCTCCATTTTGAGGAGTGCCTCGAGTGAGTGCATTTTGGGGTTTAGACTCCTAGCATTGAGTAGCATTGCCCTCAGTTTTTTGATACCTGTAGTTCTTATGGTGGTGGGTTTGTTTTTTGAGCCTTGCCTAAAAAGGGCACTATAGGGGCGGCAAGAACCTTGTCCAATATCCTGAATCCCGGGGGTGACAGGTGCAAGCCATCTCTGGTGAAGCATCGTGGCCTGTCAAGCATGACATCCCAGGCAGACAGATACTGGATCCCCTTTGAATGACACCAGAAGCTTAGCCAATTGTTGAAGTTGATCATCTTATCCTTGTACTGTGGTATCATTTTTGGTGAAGGCAGGATGCTACTCAGGGCTAGGGTCATACCTGCCTGGGCTATAAGATCAGATACCTCTTCCATGTCTCTTTTCATGTAGTCCAGGGAGGTACGTCTCAAGTCATTTACACCAACAATGACAATGACAGTCATATTTGTACTTGCCTTGCAGTGACCCGAGTGCATGAGTTATGTGGTGGATTCTGGCACCCGACAAGCAGCTGACAGTAACCTTCTCTTTGTAAAGCCTTGTGAGTGGGACGTCGGTGTGCCTGACTATAGAGTCACCTATCACTAGTGTGTTGGATATTTTGCTTTGCCTTATGGGCTGTGGTTGTGTGGCACACCGAATTTGTGGGCTATGTGTTGTTTGGGGTGTGTTGGTGAGAGGAGGTTGATTGTTTGTCTGTTTGAAAGTCTCTGTTCCTAGGCAGGTTTAGATTTTTAATCAGGGCCTCCATATATGTCTTGGTGTTTCTATGTGTGAGTTTTGGCGGTATTGGTTTAGTTGGTCTATGTGAGTGAGTGGGGTGTTGAGAGTTGTTACCTTCTCCTCTTGACTGTCTGTTCCAGTCCTGGTAGGAGAGAGCTTTTTTCTCTAGATTGGTTGTATAAGTGCATCTCTCGCAAGTGTTAGTGTATGGTGGTAAGAGAAGAGGATTGTCTGTGTACATGAGGCAGTTGTAGCATTGCCTCAAGATGCCCAGGCTCATCAGGTAGGCTGGAGAGTACACCGGGTGCTGTCTCTTGGACATGCCTGAATAAGTAGGGGGGCATAAAGACTATTCCCTTCTGGCAGATGCGGTGGTTGAGTGCTGGGGGTTATTTAGTGCTGCAGTATATTTTGAACAAGTGCTGGGCTGAAAGGTGCAGGTCTGAGAGCTTTAGGCTGAAAATCTGACAAGTTATAAGGAAAAAAACGAAGAGCAGACTTTGTGGAGCCAGGGATAGTTAACCCCAGCTAACCGGCACTGGGTGGTGTGCCAAACTGGGCAAATGTGGGGTTTTATACCAGAAAGATGAAAGGGATAGAAATTAGCCCAAAATGGCTAATAAACTACAAATTCTGAGCTGAAAAACACACCTCCAGGGACAGATAGGCTACTCAAAGATCCCCACTCTCACTGGTGAACAGAGAAACTTCCTTCTAGTCAAAGGCCCAGTTTCAGTGGAAGCCTGGGGAGAATCTCTTGCAATTTAAATAAATTACAATAGTTAACTAAAAACAGTAGAGCTAGGCTCCATTACATCCATAAAAATTAAATATGTGAGTAACAATAGTAAAACAAAACTAGAATAGTAGAATATGAAAGCTATATTAACAAATAGCATAACAGCGGTGATTAACTGAGCAATTTGGTATATAGGTTTTATGTGGCATAAACAGATAGTTTCCTAATCCATATGATTTGTGGTTGCTGAAAAATAAGAGTAAACATCAGATCAACAAAGTAAAGCATTAGCATGCGTAAGTTGGTATAATGAAGTCTAATTTTACAAAGACAATGCTTGATGTTAAAGTGATAGAGGGTGGTAATAGGCAGGAAAGGAGGAGGCTGGGTAGAGGCTGGTAGATGAAGATGTTAGAGAGAGAAGACATGACATAGTAGGTAGATAAAGAGGGGAAGAAAGTTTAGAAGGGTTAGTACAAAAGCAGTAAAGGAGAAGGCTGGGTAGAGGTTGGTAGATGAATATGTCAAAGTGAGAAGGCATGGCATAATAGGAAGATGAAGAGGGGATGATGAATTGCTGACTGTTGCAACCATTGTCATATTTAAGTAGCCATTTGCCCAGTATAAATACTTGTGACATGTTCTAGAATGATACAGTGATTTTTTCATAATAGATCCTCAAATTAACCAATATTATCACCTATTTTCATATGAATAGCATGGGTTCTGGTGCAATTGGAGCATTTCTACCACCATCTGTTGATGGACAAAGAAATGCCAACAGGAGCAATTTTTTCTAGATCTCAGTAGAACATTTGATCTGGTTGACCACTTCATATTTATGGACTATCTTACAGAAATAGGAATAAGTCATGCCACCAACTCATGGTTTCACAGCTATGTTACAGCTATCTTACAAACTGGCACTTCACTATCAGCTTTAACTCCTCCTGTACCAGGACTTCCCCTCTAATTAAAGTTTTCCCACAAGGCTCCATACTCATACCTTCATTTTTTATCTATATTAACAAACTGACACTTGATCTTCTCCACCTTCCTTCTCTCCATATATATGCAGATGACATGGTCCAGTACTCAGCTAACCCCTCTGTCCTGTTACTATAGGGTGATCTCCAATGTGTAATCTGAACTTTACTCCCATTTTACTCCCTGATCCAATACATTGAGAATAAATGACTGATTCTAAACTCACTGAAAAGAGAAACAATGTTATTTGGAACCAAAGAAATACTCACCAGAACCCGTAATTCTGTCATCATCCTAGATTACAATAACAGCGCACTAGAACAGGTTCAGTCCTTCTGGAATCTATGACTATTCTTAGATACCTCTCTTACATTCCCTATACATCTTGTAAAAAGATTAACTCTTTCCTTTTCTAGGAATGGAAAGTATCTCCCTTTCTCTCCTACTGCACAAGATCAGCAATATGGAAAGGTATTCTTTTTCCTCATCTTGATTATGGTCTTCCACTAGTTGCATCAGCCTCTATAAAATATACTACTACCTTACAATCCATATCTAAAAGAATCTGCTGAATTACAACAAATTCCCATTAAAGACCACCATTGCGTCAAAACAACCTTTGAAAAATTGGGGTGGGTGTCACTTAAACAAAGAGTCAATCTACTCCTAGGCTGTCAAGGATTCAGTTTACTGCATGAACAGTTGATGCTTCCTCTAACATTAACACTAATAAGACAAGCTTCATCATACCACCTCAGAAACTGTAATCATGCAGTCTGCTAAAACAAGCTCCTTAGGCAAAACTGCATACTTTTGACCATTAATTCTCTATAACAGGCCCCAGTCTCTGGGAATCACTTCTTTCAAATATTAAATGATTCAAATTAATGGTTAGAACTACAACACCTGATTAAATTTCACCAACTCACCCTTGCCCACAACATTCTTTATAAACTTTCTAATACTCCAAGTTTATCTATCCTAATCACCCCCTATACAAATCTGAAGTCCTTACGCTCATCTCAAAAACTACTAGTCCACACCGCTAAACCTAACAACAGAGCTGGGGATTCCCTTTTCTCCAATTCTGTAGTTAAATCCTGGAATCTTCTCCCTTGTGACCTCTCCTCACTCATCTCATTATCTCTCTTTAAAAATGGACTTAAACTTCTCCTCAAAACTCACTGGCTATGCCCCTGCTCAAAACCAGACTAGTCATCCACCTCTACTAATTTGTCTAACCTATCCAGTGCTTACTAGCCTCTGCTACTTTTTTACATCTTATCATACTTTTCTTATCTACCACCTTGTCTTTTTTTTATATCCTCTTTTTACTTTCTCTTCTTAAGTAACTCCTTTGCTACATTACTATTCACCTAACTTCCTTTGTTTACCTCTGACCTAACCTGACTTATGTCTCCATACTTGAAATTTCACTGTTTTATGATTTTTGTCCTCAATAATATATCCTGTTACAAATTCTGTACCGTTAATTACTTAATACCATTGTTAATGATTTTTATTTCCTTTTTGAAAGTTGCTATTTTTATTAGTACATTGATATTTTTTCTGTGTTGTTTGAACTTGTGCTACTGTATTTAGACCATGTCTTGCAGCTTATCTCCCCGGGCCTCTACTGAAAAAGGACATGTATCCAGCTAGACTAGCCCGGTCAACAAATGTAAAATAAATAAATAATAAATTAAAGACACCTTTCCATACAAGTTCCATACACTGCTAAAATCACATGTCAAAACCCAAACTAAATGTGCCTTCAACACCTATGGATACATAATCTATGAATACCCTTATCCTATCCACTCAATATTGTTTTTTTTTTTATTTAGTATTGTTTTACAAAGATTTGATAACATTGTATTCAATGTGTCTTTATTAAAATTCTCAGTATGCATTTTTAGCAAATTCTATCAAACTGGCTTTTGTCATACTCTGTAGAATAATTAGGATTAGAATGTAGGATTTTTTTGGTGGAGGGGGTGACATGAAAAATGCTTTATTGTACAAGGAACTGTTATGGCAGCTTAGGTTCAAATCTAACACCCCACCAGGTCTCAATGATTATATTAGTATAAAATCTGTATTACACAAAAAAGCTGAAAATGTATAATTAGTTTGAGTTATATTTTAAAAGTGACTTTACAATGAGGAAATTGCATAAATGTGTTTAAATTTACTCATTTAAACTATTAATATGACATTTAGTTTTTCACATGATATGTTAAAATAGGAAAGTTAATGGTGAATAGGTGTGTCACTTTAAATTTTAATTAGGTGTATAATTTGTTGATCGAGGTTTGATGTATAAAAGCTGTTTTTGGTACCAGTGCTTTTATCTGATGAAGTCTAACCATTAGACGAAAGCGCTCATCTGTCGTATTTTGTGGAAATATAAAGAAGTTTTGTACCTACGGTTGTGTCCTGGACTTTATTTTATTCTACTTGGTTTGGTTTTGGTTTTATTTTTTTGTATTTGGTTGTTCCTGTCCAGGATTTTACTTTGGTACACATCGTTAAGTGAAGTGGTAAATTCCGGCACTGGTACTAATGAATATATCATCTGGTGATTCTACCTTGCTGGTCGACGACCGTACTTTAACTCCTGTTTTAGCTATGTCTGCACCAGACGAACTTATTAAAATGCGAGAAGAAATAGCCTCTTTGAAAGGGGATTTGACTTTACTTATAGACTTGATGAGTCAAAAAGTACCAGCAGGTGGTGCTGTAACATCGAGGAAAGAGGCTTCCCACATTGGAAGAGAAGATGCTGCTTTTAGGTCGTCATCTCCATGCTCGGTTGGCGTGAGTGATGGTGGAGGATTGCAAAGGCAAGTGGCTGGTGCTGGCGTAACTACTAACCATGCAGGGCTTAGAAAAAATGGATTTAATCTCTTGGAAACACAGCGAGGGTTGGATCAGGAAAAAACAACCACTGGAGGTTGTTTTCAACAAAGAGGTACTGATTTTGAATCTGGACAACGGTCTGGTTGTATAGGTGCTAAAACACCTAATGGCGGTGGACTTTTTGCATATAAGAACTCTTGGACTGGTCAGGGTACGTGTTTTAAAGATATTTTAGAGAAAACTTATCATTTTAATTCTGATATGGATGGTTATACTAAACACGATGATGGTGGGAAGGACTATGAGACTGCACTTACGCTTAAGGAAATTATATTTTTATTTGAAAAAAAGTTATTCAGATTGAAGCGTGTACAAATGGACAACAGGTACTTGAAATATTGTTTGGTTCATAAAATAGTGCCACAAGGGTTGAGGTTGTTTAAATACCCTTTCGGTATTATATTCACAGAAGCTAACATTAAAGATTTTCATAGCTTCTTTGATTCATGTGGCTTAGGTGTTATTGAACGTACAGTGAAATGTAATGAAGCATTTTTAGTGACTTTGACTGTGGAAACAAGCAAACGTCATGCTGATATTGTTATCAATTTATTATTTTGTGAATATGAGAGGTTGTATGAGAGTATATTGATTAAAACTGAGAAAAGAATTCAAAGTATTTACACTACCAAACAAAAGAAATTTCTAAGGGATAAAAAACAATATGAAATGGGTAAGGTTTATGTAGGTCCTTTTAAAAGAATGAATAGGACACAAGGTTACCTGCATAAAGTAAATAGTGAAGGGGAACATTGGGAAACCAATTCAGTTTTGGATAAGGCCCGTGAACAAGTTGACCAAGAATTGGATGAAAACAACAGACACAGACCCTTAGATGAACTTGATTCTTTTGGAGGGGAGGGGGGGCATTTTTTTCTCCCCAGGAGGTTGGAAAGGATAGCGAGCAAGAACAGGTTCCCACCAGATCCAGGACATTTGGACACAAACTACGGGTGGAAAAAGGCAGAGAAGAGGATGAGATAGTACAAACGGAAGATAGTTATGGTATTCTTTATGAATACAAGGGATTCAAAATTTTCAACTATACTGGTTACAATTTAACTAAAGTACATTTTAATTTATTTTCTAAGGGATTTAAATTTGTTAAGACACAGTATGGTGACATAGCAAATATGCTAGTGGATCTAAAGTTATATCTTAGAAAATTAAATTTAAATATTATATTCAATCAAGATAAAGATATCACCACTGACAACAACAGGAGGGATGGAGTTTTGGTAAGACAAAGTACGTACAATCCCCCACTTCAGCCCACCTTGTTATTATTTGAAAAAGTTGTCACTGAGGACATTTATGAATCCTATGTTAACAATAGATGGCAGGGAGAACATTCCAATTTAACTATGGAAGAAAATACTTTGTTACATGAATTACAGATGCAAAATTATTTGCGCATTATGAAACCTGATAAGGGTGGGGGGGTGATAATTTACAACATAGAAGATTATAACAATGTTATTACCAACATCTTACTAGATAGTGCTACATACACACCTGTGTCTATTAACCAAATTCATATAGCCTACAGTAGAACTGATTCCCTACTGGAAGAATATATATTAGAAAATAGGATTGATTCTAAAACATATAATTTTTTAAAACAATTGTACCCAAATATTTCTAACATCTTTGGGGACCCGAAGGTGCATAAATCTATACAAGCACTGCCCTTCAGACCTATAGTATCTGCAAAGAATTCTAAAACACACCCGTTGGCTTTATTTGTGGACAGACACATCAAAGATATAATTAACCAAACTCCACACTTAATTAAGGACTCGTGGGAATTCTTGAGTAAAATGACCCAGCAACTTTGGAGGGCAGATTGTATTTTCCTCATCATTGATGTGAAGGATCTCTTCACTTGTATTCCTAGAAGAGAGGGGTATGATTATTTCAGTGAATGTTTATTTAAGTATTCCACCTTACCTAGAGATAGAATTCTTTTGGTGTTAGAACTTATGGAGGTCATTCTGGACTCTAATTACATCCATTTCCAAGGAGAATATTATCAACAGATTAGCGGTATAGCTATGGGAGCAGCATGTGCTCCAACATATGCTAACTTGGTACTGCTTGAATGGGAAAACAGGTTTGTTTTTCCCTCTACTTTTTACAGCCATGTCAAGCTGTATTTGAGATTTTTGGATGACATTTTTGTGCTATGGGATGGGACTAAAGAAGAACTGCACAAATTTATGGAGTACTTGGATTCATTTACACATT
The DNA here is from genome assembly GCF_019279795.1 of Protopterus annectens. Taxonomy (NCBI): domain Eukaryota; kingdom Metazoa; phylum Chordata; order Ceratodontiformes; family Protopteridae; genus Protopterus; species Protopterus annectens. The sequence continues at coordinate 447,890,507 of NC_056749.1, read as the reverse complement.
TCCTTTCTTTTGCACATATACAAAATGAACATAATATTAACTATTTGGATGTTACCATCTCTAAGACCATTAGTGGTTTTAAATCAAATATCTATAGGAAGGCTACTTGGTGCAATAGTTTTTTACATTTTAGTAGTCACCACCCGATTGCACAAAAGAAAAGTTTAATCAAGGGTCAAGCAGTAAGGATAGCCAGGAGGACCTCTGACTATTGTGATTTAGAACAAGAAATGATTTTCCTAGGTAAATGTTTCATCGAGAGAGAATACCCTATTGAAATGGTCACTGAAATTTTAAATGAGGTTATGAATGAATGGGGTATTAAATATAAGGCCCTTTTAGGCCAACCACTTCAGAGCACAAAATTAGTAGTGGATGAGAGAAGAAAATACAATACAGCATGTATTATCCAATATAGCATGTTTTCTGAGTCATTTTCACATATAATAAGAACCAACTGGAACTTAATGAAAATAAATAAAGAGGTACATGAAGTAGTGGATGCGCAACCTATTTTCACATATAAGGTGGGAATGAATTTTAAGAGGACCTTTGAAAATGGAATAAGGGAATCTTTGCAATATAAGGCAACTACTCCTTGTGGAGCGTGCAGTGTTTGTTCATACATATGTGGTGAGGCAACTGTTAAAATTAAATAATGGCCTGAACAGTATAGTAAGATTTATCAAAGGGAACTGTAAGTCCAAAATGCTAGTCTACATGGCTTTATGCACTGAATGTAGTGCATATTATATTGGAAAAACTGAAAGGACATTTAAGGACCATATTTATGAACACTTATACGATATTAGGACCCACAAGGAAACAAGTGCTTTGTATAAGCACAGTGTATCTTGTTCCCCTTTTTTAGGATTTAAATTTGGTATAATTGACGTAGTCAAAAAGGATTTTTTTGTTGGGTGGGTGACATGAAAAATGCTTTATTGTACAAGGAACTGTTATGGCAGCTTAGGTTCAAATCTAACACCCCACCAGGTCTCAATGATTATATTAGCAATAAAATCTGTATTACACAAAAAGGCTGAAAATGTGTAATTAGTTTGAGTTATATTTTAAAAGTGACTTTACAACATGGAAATTGCATAAATGTGTTTAAATTTACTCATTTAAACTATTAATATGACATTTAGTTTTTCACATGATATGTTAAAAATGGGAAAGTTAATGGTGAATAGGTGTGTCACTTTAAATTTTAATTAGGTGTATTTGTTGATCGAGGTTTGATGTATAAAAGCTGTTTTTGGTACCAGTGCTTTTATCTGATGAAGTCTAACCATTAGATGAAAGCGCTCATCTGTCGTATTTTGTGGAAATATAAAGAAGTTTTGTACCTATGGTTGTGTCCTGGACTTTATTTTAGTCTACTTGGTTTGGTTTTGGTTTTATTTTTTTGTATTTTGTCATACTGTTTCATAATTAATATAACATATTGTGTCAAAATGTATTATCTCATTACATCTGAGTGATGCCCCAGGTGAATCTGAAGTTAACTCCTACTGATGCTTCTAGGCATCAAATGTTGCATGTTAATATTTGCATCATTAATTCCAAAACCATGTTATGTACAAGGTTTTAAAATATTTTATCTTAAAGCTTAAATAATGACAAACTCAACTGCATTCATATTTGGCATCTATCTTCTGCGGGTAAAGGGATATTAACTGTTGTCTTTATAATATTAATTTATATAGATATAATTTTCACATTTTTTTAAATATTTCAACAACCAAGTAACATAGACAGAACTCTGTAGCCTCATATGAAAGCTCTCAGCTAGATGAATAAAATGCTGCTGACAGTATGTGTGTAACTTAAGTGGTTTTAAATTATTACTAACATAATAGTTACTGTGTTTACTGTGACTTATTCAATTCAGTTTAAGATGTAATACCTAAAGAATACTACCACTATAAATAATAGTTTGTTCTGAAGGGTTCACCATTTATACTTCTTTCATAACCCCTATGGTTCCAGAGATATGAACATTTGTTTGAAATGTGTGAACATAATTTGATTCTGTGAAAAGGCTTAGGTTCTGCCCATTGAAAGTTACAGTGCAAACTTCCTGAGCTTCATTGGAGTGATTGAGTTAACCATATGTTGTTCAGTTGTTTGTATGAGCAACCATTCACCTGTAGCTATTCTATATTTTTGTATTATGCTGACCACTGATAATAATATACTTACTGGAATAGTATACAAATCCTTTATCTATACATTCTTTCATTTTATTATTGTTACTACTATGTGTTTATTTATTTCTATTTGTTTATCAGAAAAGCTGACTGGGTAAACATTTTCAGTAGAGGCCTAAGGATAAAATCTCCATCATTATTATATGTCTTAAAAATCAAAGTAGAACATTTACAGTGGTTTAACAAGTAATAACAATAAAATAAGTCAATTTATATAAACCTGTACATTAGAAAAAGATCCATCAGTTATATATACATTCATGCTAAGCATAGTACATTAATATAAATTTCACATTGAATAGCAGAGAAAGAGAATGGTTGGAAAATACTAGTTCAATTACAACACTGAAAACAGAGGAAAACATAACACTTGTTCAGTTTCAAGGTAAGCAGTGAATTGTACTGGGAACAGGTGCATGTTTACATTTTTTAATAATGTACAAGTCCCTCTTAAACAAATGTATTTAGTATAGGAATGAGTTAATCCAATGCTGTCCTGAGGAGGAGTTAACAAGAAGAAAAGTCAAGTGAAATATAACAGGACAATTAAGGTAGAATAGAGTTTATTATAAAGTGTCATACCTAAGGACATAAGATTAAATGAAAACTGTGATTTAATGGTGTTGATAGATAATACAGTTGAGGATTAGATGGTATGAGGAGTTGCTACTAAGTATGTCTTCTTCCAATCTAGCTACCCAAGTAAAGTCCACTTCAAGCTGGTAAAACGCAGCAAACCTGACCCTCGAAGGTGATTCCAGAGCAAAAACGAATGATGTAGTAGAAACTGGAAGCCAACCACCACGTAAAATCAATTCTTTATTAGAACAAGAGAATAAGCGCTTTCGCGTGCATCCACAAAGGCACGCTTCTTCAGATTCAATAAATGTAGAATAGAATCACTCATTATAAATAAAAACACTAATTGAATTATATATGAATTATCCAATTCAATTCAGTTGTTGCTTATTCAATTAATTAATCTGCTAGGTGTAGCTTAAAAAATGCTTAGTACTGCTTTTCTTTTAAAGTCATCAGCTCTAGAAAATGCAATGATAACAAAAGACCATAAGAACTATTAATAACACATTATAAATTAATGCACAATGGTCTTACAGATTTTATCAAATATGTAAAACATTATATGCTGATATCATAAAGAAGCTATAAAATGTCTGACTTTGTAATACTTATAAAAACATTATAAAAATCAAAATAATAATAATGTCAACTTTTAAAAATCTAATGACAGAGTTACTTATATAAACCATGTTAAATGCAGTTCAAAAGTGCAATATGCCAATACATAGGGTCTACTACTGACAATGTATATAGACATATATTAAATATGCAGAATAATGTAAAGCCTGCATTTAGTTTTGTTCAGATATAAATTGTATTTAACTAACAATTATAACATTTTCCTATTTATATATAAATACAGTAATATGTGTGTTATTAGTATCCCAAAAATCCAAAAGTTTTTACATATATATATACATATGCTTTTATAGATGTTACAAACCATAAAATTTCATATATCTATAGACAAAATTCATTTATGGTGGGGGTTCATGAATATTTTACTGCTTATATACAGTTCTATCATCAACTTCAAGCCTTTTGTCAAACCTTAATGGTATATTTATGGTCACATAGAAAACAACCATTCAAGATGTTAAATGCTTAAATATGCAAGGGTAACTATTTAATGTGATCTGATGAGCTGTATATTAATTAACATATAAATGTATTTAAAGAAAAAGGTTACATGGCTATATATGCAGAAAAGTATAATCCTGGCTATCACCTCTAAGTGCAAATAGGTGTTAATATTTGCGTTTCTTTAAAAATGATCTAATACTCACATAGGTATTTAATCCTGGATAATTTTGTGCCCTGAATTTAAATATCCAGTCTAGCTCTAAGTTCTCTAAGTCATTGAAATTGTCACCCTTCCTAACATTTGGTTCTCTTTTTTGTAGAACTCTGAAAAAGAATTTATGTTCAGGAAAATCTGCAATGTGTTTGGATAAAGCATTCCTGTGGTCAGTTTTCTTAATGGCATATATATGTTCTTGTATTCTGTCCCTAAATCGTCTTGTGGTCATGCCTATATAAAATGCCGGACATGACTCACAAGTTGCCAGATAGATAACATTACTGTCTTCACAGTTTGCAGTACATCTAAATTCAAAGTTAAATAATAACTCATGGTGAAAGAAACTTTTCTCTTTTGATATCCATTCACAAGAGCTGCACTTTCCACAGGAATGAGTACCAATGTTAATGTTATTATTTAGATTTGTTTTTTTAGAAAATGAATTAGGTCTTCTTTCATTACATAGTATCCTTTTTAAGTTCTTTGAATTTTTATATGTGAAGGTGGGTCTCCCACCTATCAATTGTTTAATGTCATCATTCGTTACTAAAATAGGCCAGTTTTTTATAATAATGTCAGTTAGATATTTGTTGTCACTGGTATAATTAATTATACATCTGACATAACATGAGTCCATTTGTGAAGAGTTACTATTATATCTATTTGAAAAATTCAAAGATTTAGAAGCACCAAAGGAATTAGAATATCCATAATTCCTGTAAGAAATATTTTCCTGCATAAATGAATCTTTTATATTAATTACCATATCCGAGTTATATCCTCTTTCTCGAAAGAATTGTTCTAACTTATTAAATTCACTATTTCTTGACATATTCTGTCTATCCTGGTGTATTGTCCCTTAACTATATTTTTAAAAATAAACCTTGGATGCATGCTATCGTATTGCAATAGGGTGTTTTTCCAACATTCTTTCCTAAATAATGAGGTTTTAAGTCCCCCCTGTCCATCCTTTTTAATTTTAAGGTCAAGAAAATTAATGTCAGAGGTTGAATGTTCGATTGAGAATCTTAAGAAGTCTGTTGTCTTCTCTAGGTCAAATATAAAGCTTTGTAGTTCATGTAAAGTTCCATCCCATAGCAAAAGTATATCATCTACAAATCTGTAGTATAGAAGTATCTTTTTATAACTGGGGTGTGAAAATAAGCTTGTAGTTTCCCAACTATATACAACAAGGTTGGCATATGTATTAAGCATGAGGGGTGCCCATGGCTACCCCCCACTGTTGTATATAGAAAAGCTCATTAAACATCATGACATTGTTAGTTAATACTATTTCTAACAGAGTATTTAGTAAAGATTGTTCATTACTAGAATATTTCCTACTCTTGCTTAATAAAGACCTAATAGCCTCCATTCCATACAAGTTAGGAATTGCAGTAAACAGACTCTTTACATCTAGTGTGACTAAGAGATGTGCCTCTGATACAGTAAAATTCAACTTTCTGATGTTATCTATTAGTTGGTATGAGTCTCTTAGGATGGTAGGAATAACAGATACTAATGGTTTTAGCTTTTTTTCCAAAAATATAGAAGCATTTTCCATTACCCAATTATGTCCTACAACAATGGGACGAGAGGGAGGTGGTGTTATCCCCTTATGCATTTTTGGGAGACCTTTCAAATAGGGTAGAGTTGGATGTTCAATTAATAAGAAAAGGTAAAAGTCATAGCTGATTTGTCTACATAACAACAGTTCATAGAGATCTTGATGTACCTGAAACATCAACCTTTGAACAGTTTTCTCATCTATCAATTTATAAGTGTTATTGTCCATTAAAATGAGCTCCATATATGTGTAATAATCCTTAGTGTTTAACAGAACCAGTCCCCCACCCTTATCCACTGGTCTAATAATGACCTTCGAATTACTTGTTAAAGCATTCAATGATGTCCATTCATCTCTTGTTAAATTATGAAACAAAGAAAGTAAACCCTTATTGTACAACATATAGTGCTTGTATAAATCATTTTCACATATTTTAATAAAGGAAGCTATACATGGATGGAATACAGGTGTATATGAACTTTTCCTTTTAAAACATTCAAATTCAGACTGAACATTAGAATTTATATTACTAGTTGAATCCTTTTTAAACAACAATTTCAGCGCTATTTTGCGAGCAAAAGCTCTTAAATCAGTTAATATATCAGAAATGTTACTAACTTGTGCCGGTATGTAGCTTAAACCCTTATTTAATAAAGAATAGTCTGTGTCGCTCAATAATAGGTCAGATAAATTGTAAACCAGACTATTCAGTCCCTTTGTCGACCCCTTTTGTTCTGCGGTTCCCCTGATAGCTTCCTTTTGCCTCTTACTCGACTCTCCGATCTTCCTCTTGAGTCCCTTCTTGGGCGTACCGGTAAAGGTAAAAAAGATTCGATATTTGTCTGCTGCAGTTTTGGTCTTGCTCCCAATTCCGCCTGTTGCTGCATGGCCATTTGATTAGGTGGTGGAGTATCATTCAGTTCAGGAGAGGCATGTCTGAGACTTCCGGTCGATGCCGCCATGATGTCATTCCATGTAGCTACAGTAATTAAAGGGGAAATGTTGATATTACTATTGGAAGTATTCCCATGTGTTTCTGATGCTACCATTTCGGTTCTGCGCTGCATATTATCTTGATTCTGCCTCGACCATACAAAGACCTGACCATTCAGAAAGTCTCTATGGTCTCTTTGCAATTTTCATAGTTTGATGGCTTGCAATCTTTCTCCATAAGCATCTACTTGAGTTATTAAATTATCAAGCCTGTTAATAAATGTTTCCCCTTTAAATCTTTTTACCATGTCTTTATACAGAATGTCATTTTTCTCCGTTAAGGCATTTTCTATAGGGAGAAAATAGTCTATGAGTAACTTTATATAATTAAAGCTGAGATCTAAATTCAGCTTTTGCCAACTTTTAAGAAGTTCCGGATGAGAATTGCCATAAGAAGGCATACAAAGAACTCTCATCCCTCTCTGGACTATTTTGAAGTGCAGACATGCTTCTAGGTGGCGTCGCTGCCACACTAGCCGAAATTGTCTGTATAAGTTGTTTTCAAGTTCTTTATAAAGAGGATTAAACTCCGATAATAAATTGACAGTACCTGATTCAGTAGAATTCATATCTGTTGCCAATTCCAAGGTGAGTAAAGGATTGGCTTTTTTATCAAACAAGTTATTCCATTTTGAAAAGTTCCTTTCAGGGTTATAGTCCAATTCCAATGCTGAGCTGTCCATCGTGTAGGCAGGTGTAGAAGTCTAACCATTAGATGAAAGCGCTCATCTGTCGTATTTTGTGGAAATATAAAGAAGTTTTGTACTTACGGTTGTGTCCTGGACTTTATTTTAGTCTACTTGGTTTGGTTTTGGTTTTATTTATTTGTATTTTGTCATACTGTTTCATAATTAATATAACATATTGTGTCAAAATGTATTATCTCATTACATCTGAGTGATGCTCCAGGTGAATCTGAAGTTAACTCCTACTGATGCTTCTAGGCGTCAAATGTTGCATGTTAATATTTGCATCATTAATTCCAAAACCATGTTATGTACAAGGTTTTAAAATATTTTATCTTAAAGCTTAAATAATGACAAACTCAACTGCATTCATATTTGGCATCTATCTTCTGCGGGTAAAGGGATATTAACTGTTGTCTTTATAATATTAATTTATATAGATATAATTTTCACATTTTTTTAAATATTTCAACAACCAAGTAACATAGACAGAACTCTGTAGCCTCATATGAAAGCTCTCAGCTAGATGAATAAAATGCTGCTGACAGTATGTGTGTAACTTAAGTGGTTTTAAATTATTACTAACATAATAGTTACTGTGTTTACTGTGACTTATTCAATTCAGTTTAAGATGTAATACCTAAAGAATACTACCACTATAAATAATAGTTTGTTCTGAAGGGTTCACCATTTATACTTCTTTCATAACCCCTATGGTTCCAGAGATATGAACATTTGTTTGAAATGTGTGAACATAATTTGATTCTGTGAAAAGGCTTAGGTTCTGCCCATTGAAAGTTACAGTGCAAACTTCCTGAGCTTCATTGGAGTGATTGAGTTAACCATATGTTGTTCAGTTGTTTGTATGAGCAACCATTCACCTGTAGCTATTCTATATTTTTGTATTATGCTGACCACTGATAATAATATACTTACTGGAATAGTATACAAATCCTTTATCTATACATTCTTTCATTTTATTATTGTTACTACTATGTGTTTATTTATTTCTATTTGTTTATCAGAAAAGCTGACTGGGTAAACATTTTCAGTAGAGGCCTAAGGATAAAATCTCCATCATTATTATATGTCTTAAAAATCAAAGTAGAACATTTACAGTGGTTTAACAAGTAATAACAATAAAAGAAGTCAATTTATATAAACCTGTACATTAGAAAAAGATCCATCAGTTATATATACATTCATGCTAAGCATAGTACATTAATATAAATTTCACATTGAATAGCAGAGAAAGAGAATGGTTGGAAAATACTAGTTCAATTACAACACTGAAAACAGAGGAAAACATAACACTTGTTCAGTTTCAAGGTAAGCAGTGAATTGTACTGGGAACAGGTGCATGTTTACATTTTTTAATAATGTACAAGTCCCTCTTAAACAAATGTATTTAGTATAGGAATGAGTTAATCCAATGCTGTCCTGAGGAGGAGTTAACAAGAAGAAAAGTCAAGTGAAATATAACAGGACAATTAAGGTAGAATAGAGTTTATTATAAAGTGTCATACCTAAGGACTTAAGATTAAATGAAAACTGTGATTTAATGGTGTTGATAGATAATACAGTTGAGGATTAGATGGTATGAGGAGTTGCTACTAAGTATGTCTTCTTCCAATCTAGCTACCCAAGTAAAGTCCACTTCAAGCTCCCTGCCCAAATGTCTTCTGACAGAAATGTCCTTACCTAAAAGGCCACACATCAAATAGCTGTTGGTTACCTACCCCTCCATCCACCTTAGGAAAATTCAGATTCTTAATCCATGCAATCACCACCTTCACAACCATAATTAACAGTGTTCTACGCCTGATTGACTTTAACAATAACCTACATAGCTCCATTCATAATGACATATCTGACTTCTTTATTTTACTCAACTAGTTAATCATTGCACCAGACACAGTTAACTCCCCATACCAGTCCTTAATTGACCTTATCACAAATAACAATCCCTCCATTATCTGTAACATCATAGTTCACTCACTTTTTCAGTGATCACTGCCCAGCTAGCTTATCTATTCACTGTACTGCATTAAACTTCACCCAAATTAATTGCCTTCAGATCACTCTATATATATATATATATATATATATATATATATATATATATATATATATATATATATATATATATATCACCTAAATATTAAACTCTCTGTCATAGACTTGTCTCCTATACTTAACTCCACAGAGTCCAACCTGCCAGTCAAGATCTTCACTAATATATTAACTCAACTACTACCTACTCCTCTGTAGCTACAAATGGATGTTTTGTACTTTCTTCTTATCCCTGTTTTGCATGTTAGTAACATGTCTACTATAACCACTCTGTCAGTTCTGTTTACCAATAGCACTGAAATATTTTAAAACTTCATGACATCTCCTATGCCTCAGCTGTTGATTGCTACAACAATCCACCAGAAAGGCTACCCTGATGACATTCTTCTTTTGTTTCCTACTCTATGAAAATAACCTTCTAATTCAATTACCTTATTACTAGAAAAGGACATAATATGAGACAAAAATCAGCACAATGTGCAAATGCATTCAAATTCAATGTTATCATGGTGCTTATTTTCCTAGCATTTTAACAAAGTGAACATGACAGGAAATTATATTTCTGGAAAACCCACATGGTATTCTGTATTAAAAGTTGAAAAATTCCAGAGCCCACAGTGATTTATTTTAAGTTATTATTGTCAGGTTAAAAGACTAGTCCAGGAGCCAGTTCCATCAGTTAGATACAACAAAGTCAACATAAAGATCAGCCAACTAGATAAACAGATTGCTCAGAAAATATTGTGTCTAAGAAATGTATCAGGTAAATCACACAAACAGTTAAAAACATTTCCAAAGTGACACCGATAGCATTCCAGAATATATATATATTCTTTTAGAAGTAACCAGAAACACTATTTTTATAATACTGATCCAGTCAAAGAAATAATAGATTAAGCAATGTATGCCATCAAACAAAGCATACCACACCTTAAAAAACAGCACAGAAAGTAATGGCATGCATAAAGTAGCCTAAGCCTACATATACTCCTTTGAATAATCTTTAGCTTCCTAAAACTTGTCAGATGCAAATGGAATCCATGGCTAGGCCTAAAAAGGCCCCTGTGGTTGTTAGCCTAGTATATTGCCAAGGTTGTTGATAGGCATTTGTGATGTCTATGCCATATTGTTGGTAGTACTGAGGGAAAGTACCTGTGACTCCTAAAATAAATATGGAGAGCATATTGACTGCTGACTTTTATATAATAACACCTTTCACAGCTGTAGATGAATGTCTTTTGTCAAACATATATAGCCGCATTATAGAGTCAACATATTGCACCAGCTACCCTTATGACATTTTTTGTTGACCTTCAGTGTTGGCTTACAGACTGTGAAGAGAAAGATCAGGCTGACCAATACGTGAGGCATTCCTCAGAAAATAATGACCTTGCTCTTTTGCTAATGTGCTGCAGTTATTGTGGCATGTTAAGGATAACAACAGGAAACAAAGGAACATGAGAACACTTCCAGGCAACCAATCATTAGGTCCAAAACTGCTTAAAAGTGTGTGCCTTTCTTTTTAAACATTTAATAATGCTTACCTCCCAAATTGAGATGAGCTGTACACGATAACCCTGGTGTAAGTTTTTGCACACCCATTCAGTTATCAGGACTAGCTTAAAGGTAGTCAAAAATAGTACTTTTCTTGACCAACTTACTATGTATGCTGGTAATATGCTAAGCTAGGAACCTATCGTTCCAGAAAATTTTGTTAGCATAGATTTACATCACTAGCATGGGTGTTTGTAGACCCAATGGTTTTGAAAAGCAATAAGAAGTCAAATAGAATTAGATATTTCATGACTTGAAAAGTGAGACACTGCTCACCTTGGAACAGTCTGCAGGCTACTGAATGGAGGAAAGTAGTGCTACTCTGCCAGGATTGCTGAAGGATTTAACACCTTTAATTTTACTGGCTAAGAATCTTTGGGGCCTCTCCAGTTAAGTGATATGCTTGGGTTTACACATACAAAGGGGATATTGTATTCAATGATGGGTCTGATAAGGGAAGAGTACAATGGCAGGATGACTTACTTGTATTTTGAAAATATTCCCTTGGAAATTAACTAGGCCAGAGAGAAGTATTTCTTGATTATGGTAGAAACAAGATGATTGAATGAGACAGAATTGTCCACATAAATGCCCACGACTCTTATGACCACGTCTATCTGAAGATGAGTACCATTTATCAATGGTATCACCGATTTATTGTCTATTCTGTGGACTATACTAACATCAGTTCAAAAGAGCCTTTACTCATTTGCTCTTTTGGTTTATCCCGATAGATAGATAGATAGATAGATAGATAGATAGATAGATAGATAGATAGAGACAGACATACAGACAGATAGATAGATAGATAGATAGATAGATAGATAGATAGACATACAGACAGATAGATAGACAGACAGGTATAGATAGACAGACAGACAGACAGACAGATAGATAGATAGATAGATAGATAGATAGATAGATAGATAGATGCTATGTATAGATATAGATTCACACACACATATATATATATATATATATATATATATATATATATATATATATACATACACACACAAACACACACACATATATATATGTGTGTGTGTGTGTGTATATATATATATATATATATATATATATATATATATATATATATATATACATATATACATATGCATATACATATATGTATATGTGAGGGGACTGCTAGCTCTAGATATCCCACATTTGAGGTTACAATAACTTAATGAAAACCACATGTAGCTTATGAGTGACAGCAGTAGCAGCCACACACAATTGATCTACTTTAGAAATGTGCCAGCAATAATAATGTTAAAATTATCCTTTTCAGAAAGATGCACATTTCAACCAGCTAGCCGTGGAAAAAAAGTTTCAGGTTGATGGAAATACATTCCTGGTGGCATTCTGATCCTTTTATTTTGAATTGAATCCATCTGTTTTTAACGATTATTGTATCTTACATTGTGTATCACATGTATTGTAGTGGCTACTTACATGCAGAACTGAGTTTTTCCTTCAAGTTTTGGTTTCTTTATTTGCTAAGTTTATTATTATAAAGCAGTTGGTAACTACTGTAAGTTTAGAAGTGAGACTAACTAAAGATTCTTTTTTTAATTGTTACATTAATCTTAATTAAAAATTGTAATAATTTAACATCCCTAAAATTATTGTTTACTATAAAAGTCAAGAAACTGTGCTTTATTCAAGAAATTATTACTTATTCATCCCTTCATAAATGCCTTGTTTTATATCCATAATTTTCCATGCATCATTTTTCAGAAAATGTCTCATAAACTATTCCACAGCCATTTGCATTATTTAGCCCATAATACTCATATATAAAATGACTAAATAAATCACTATTTGAAAAACACTTCAGTAATGATAGTGCTATTATTCATAAAGACGCTTTTTCACATGAGCATGCAGAAAAACTTTGCTCAGAGTTATTAAAAGCTGCCACAATAATGAGTGTGAGGCATGTGGGCTGTGCTGTGGAGTGTAGGCAGCCTAATCTCAATACGGCAACACATAAAGAAACAAACAGAAAAGGTTAGAATAAGCAGAAAGCGCAAGCATTAAGTACTGGATGAATATAGGAATCTTTGAGAAGGAGATCGGTCTGCTAAAGAATAAACCATGGGCATAGTTGGGCTGTTAACTTCAGTAACTCAAGATGTCATGGCAGACTGGCTGGCCAGCAAAGAAAATCAAGGGGTGTATGAGGCTGTTGGAGGATATATAAAGAAATATTCAGGGGATGGCAAGCAGACTACCTTAGACAGAAAGCTAGACAATAGTTAGATAATAGACAGATAGATAGAGATAGATAAAGCAACTAACCTTTTGTATGACTGAAAAAATAAATAAATAAATAAATAAAATCCATTTGAGGTCTCAAGGCAGAAGTAGCGGTCTGACCAGGTAGAGAACTATTCACCCTATGTAACATAATCCTCCATTTTTCTGCCGCTGAAAGGACCCTTCATAACATAACATAACCTCCATTCTTATATAATCTTCTTCCTCTACATGTTATCCCAAGATATCTTCCCTCCTTCCTTACAGTTTCTGTCACTCATTTCTCTTTCTCTTTTCTTTCTATATTTTTTTTATTTACAGGTTCTGTCATGTATTCTCTCTCTTTTATCACTACAGTTTCTTTATACCATGCCTTCTGCCACTGTGCTTCCTGTTACTGTGATTAATCAGGTGCTTTTTCTCCACTCTCAGCTTCCTAAACTGCTGTCTAGCCTTTGACCTTTCACATGGGGTTTCTACCCCTTATGTATTATACCACATGCCTATAAATTTTCCATGTTCTCCTTTACCTATGGATTCCACTTCATATCGTTGAATTATCATTTCATCGAATTGCAAAACATCGAGACCAAATTGTCGAAAACTTAAATCGTCGAAAACTCATAACATCGAATCACAAATCATTGAAAACTATAAAGCAACTAGAAATAACATCCCAGACACTGTTTACTATGTTTATGCAGGGGGCAAGCCCCCTGCACCCCCCATGTGGGGGCTCTACCCCCCCACACCCCTGTACATTAAATATACCAACTCCAAGGTCGCACTACAGTGGGGTTAGGAAATTACCTTTTTCCCCCACTGTAGTGCATCCTTGGAGTTGGTATATTTAATGTACGGGGGGGTGTGGGGGTGGAGCCCCCACATGGGGGGTGCAGGGGGCTTGCCCCCCCTGCATAAACATAGCAAACTCTGTCGGATGCTATTTCTAGTTGCGTTATAGTTTTCAATTATTTGAGATTCGATGTTATTAGTTTTTGACAATTTGAGTTTTCAACGATTTGGTCTCAATGTTTTGCAATTTGATGAAATGATAATTCGACGATATGAAGTGGAACCACCTACGACCCCTCAAATTATTTCTGTATACCACTCTATGTACAAAACTGACTGTGCTCTACTTATATTGTATATGTTGTACATTAATTTTGAAAAGTTATTTTGTATACTTTCTGTGACATTTTTTGAACTTTGTAATATGAATGCATGAACTAGATGCAATCTGCTCATTTGTGTATATATCCATGCTATGTACCTTGGTTTCTTGTTTTCTGTTGGAGCTTTTCTCCTCGGGTCTCTGCTGAAAAAGGGCTGTTGCCCAGTCAGACTAACCCAGTCAACAAATGTCAATAAATAAATGCATTAATAAATGAATAATTTAAGGAGTAACCTCAGAATTATTGATTTACCAGAGCCAGCATCATATATTAGTTTGTTGAAGTTCTATTTGACAGAGATTGTGCAAAAGGTGGAAATTATGGCTACCACTAATGCTTTCTAGACAGAATGCATTATGTCATTAGGAGAGGTGTAGGGATGCTACATTTCCTGTTGTTTTCGTGTATACTCAGCTAAAGATTAATCTTAGAAAAAAAATAAAAATGCAAAACTCACTACTCTGGGAGCAGAGACAAAAATAGTACAGGATTTCTCTTTTGGAGCTCTTTGCAAGTTGTCATTTGTTTAGCCTGTCTGTCGGGATGTCTATCAAAGCAAGGGACTTGCGCCTGACATTTTTTTTTTCTGCAGACTTTGCTTTTGATGGAGAGGACACTGTTCAATAGTCAGGTTTTGTGAGGAGGCCTGACAATTTTCAGCTTATACTATGAGGGAACTCAGGCAATTACTAGCAAAGTAAAATGCAAGATGAGCAGTTCAGATTCAGATCAGAATGCAGTACATCTGACTTGATGTTTGCAGTGAGACAGATAGTTGAGAAGAAGCTAAGGAATAGGAAAGAGTCCAACTGGGCATTCATAGACTTGAAGAAAGCATATGTCAAGGTCCAAAGAAAGCTGATTTGGGCAGTCTTGTGAAGGTTCAAAGTATCAGAAACATTGGTGGATTTAGTGCAGAAGTGGTTGAAGGACACAAGTCAATCAGTGCTCAGACTCACAGCAGGGTTTCAGGTATAAGTGAATTTGCATCAGGATTCAGCTCTGAGCCCACTTCTGTTCATACTGGTGTTGGACTACATAAGGAAACAAGTCAGACTGGGACAGATCAACAGAGTTGTTGCATTCAGGTTTTGAACAAGAGCTTTATCAAAGGACAGGGGAATGGAATGCAAAACTGAAGGCACAAGGGATGAAACTGAGTAAAGATAAGAGAGTTATACTGGCAGCAAATGGGGGAAATCAGAAAAAGCTAAGAACTGAGCTAGAAGGGAAAATAGTGGAAGAGGTTAACAGCTTTGAGTATCTGGGAAGGGTTGTTGAGGAGAAGGGAATTCTGAATGATTAAGTCAAAGATAGAATCAGAGGGGCTGCAGCCAACTAATACAGAGTGTCTGGGGTAGTGTATGACAGAAAAATGCCAAAGAATCTGAAAAGTAAGTTACAAAACAGTGGTGTAGCCAATACTACTACATGGTACAGAAACCTGGGGCAATGAAGGCAGAGTAGTTGAGGCAGCTAGTGGTGATGGAGATGAAGTGCCTGAGACTGACTGTAGAGTGCACACTGTGGGACTGATGAAAAATGAGGACATTAGAGCCAAAGCCCAAATAGCTTCAGTAGCAGAAGTCAAAGACAACAGATTATGATGGTTCAGGCACATATGCATGACAGCAGAAGACAATTCAATGAAGACTGGGATAGACAGGAAGAAGGCAAGAGGAAAGAAGAGCATCCAGCAAAGAGATGGTTGAATTGCGTGGAAGAAGACCTGTGACAGTCAGGCATGACTCTCAAAGAAAGTAGGAGAGTGGCACTGAATCGAGAAATATAGCAACAGTTGAAGCAACATCTTGACCCCATGAGAAAAATATGTAAAATTGGGTGGATGATGATAATTGTCAAGAAAGGAGATATTGCCACCACAGCTATCTGGAATTCTGTATATAATTAAATGTCATTTGTGAATATCAACATGATTTATATAGAAGTATGACAAAGAGAGATACTGCCAGCACAGCTGTCTGGAATTTTGTAACTGGTTATGTGTTGTTTGTGAATGTCAACATGCTTCATATAAGATGCTTGTGTTACAACCTTATTAGAACTGTATGTTAGGTGGATATCAAACTAGGTTTGTACAGACGTGTGTTGAAAAGCGTTTGCAAATTATAGAGCTTAACTCATTCCCTCCAATGGAGCTCAGGAGGTTTGCACTATAACTTCCAATGGGCAGAGGCTAAGCCTTTTCACAGAATCAAATTATGCACTTACATTGCAAATAAATATTCATATCTCAGGAATCATAAGGATCATTAAAGAAGTACAAATGGCAAACTCTTCAGCAGTTGCACACATACTGTCAGCAGCATTTTATTTATCTGGCTGAGAGTTTTCATATGAAACTAAGGCGTTCTGTCTGTGTTATTTGGTTGTTGAGATATTTAGAAAAATATGAAATGTATATCTATATAAATTAATATCATAAAAACAACAGACAGACATCAAATATTACTGCAATTGAGTTTGCTATTGTGTAAGCTTTTAGATGAAATCTTTTAAAACCTTGTACATGCCATGATTTGGGAATTATTGATGTAAATATGAATAAGCAATATTTGGCGACTAGAGGTATCAGTAGGAGTTTACTGCAGATGCACCTGGATGTGTCACTTGGATATAATGAGTTTGTATCTACAATGTACCCTACTGGAAAAGAACAGAAATGTATGTATGCTATTGTAACTGTATATATATATATATATATATATATATATATATATATATATATATATATATTAACAGGGGAAACTGGAACACAGGAGGTTAACTTGCAAAACTTCAGAAAAATATACAGCTGTGACAGGTCTATATCACATAGTCAAAGTTTTAGAACATTAAACACGGAATGTTCAAACCATTCCATTTGAAGTTACAAAACGTCGACTAGTGATAAAAAAAAAAAGTAAAAACAAAATAAACTGTTGTTAGCATGGGGGAAAGCACCCCTGCACCCCCACACCCCCACTACTTAAATATACCAACTCCAAGATTGCACCACATTGAAATGAATTGAAACCTCCCCTTATGGAGATTTCCATTTAAATGCTTGAACTTGTACAAGTTCAAATTTATGGTCTCGACCATATGAGGTTCGAACTTGTACATGTTCAACTATGTGATAGGAACCCTGCTGTGACACCCCACCACTGGCCCAGTAATCAAGGAGCCTCAATCCTCACCACTTGCACCAGTGGGGGACATACACTGGGAGGATGACAGATATACACACACAGTATTTCCAGATGCACATCTCTGCATCAAGTGCAATTTCACTTAAGAGCACACAGAGACCACAGTCAGTCTGGGGATGGTTTCTCCCTCTTTCTCCAGAGCCCCAATAAGACTTCCCACTGGCACAGCTATAGGGCTGAAATCTCAGCTGAGTGGACAACCCAAGACCTCCAGTCCAACCAATGATTCATGTCCCTGCACAAGTTGCTGGCACACACACACACACACACACACACACACACACACACACACACACACACACACACACACACACACCTGGAAAAGGTTGGCACAGGTTTACTAGCTATGCCCCCTTCTGCCCAGACTATAAGGTAGTTATTACTGCCACCAGCCAGCTCCTTATCAGCTACTTTAAGGCTCTTAACAAAACGGTATCCACTCACACTGTGTAAGGCTATTAGGAGTGGTCTACACTGTGTCACCAAATAAATATGCAAGTACTCTCCGAACTTAAATATCTATAGACAGACCAGCCACAATGAAAGGTTCAAATATATTTAATAATAAATATTAAAAGAACAAGAAAATACTCAGTATATATATTTGCAGTGGCAGCAGAGTTCAAAATCACAGGAAATATTTAAAACAAGATGGTAGAACAGTCTCAAATAAAGAAAAATATATAAATTAAGATTGCTATATTCCTGACTATATCTAAGAGAATTATATTGTGTCCTTGTAACTTACTTCATCACAGCAAGGCAAATGTGTGGTGAATGGATCCCTAGCTGATGTTGTCAGGTCAAGGACAGAATACAAAATGCAGATTCTCTCTAAGAGATTTCTTAAATGAATATCTCAAATATTTTTGCTGGGATAGTGTGCAGAATGACATAGTTTTTTGTCATCTGACTCTATCCCAGGTAAACCCCCCACTGCTAGCAGTATTTAGCACCTACCTGTGAAAATACATACACACGGGATTTTCCTCAGATCTTTGCAGATCCTGGAAGTCATAAAACAAGAAAATACTTCCAAGACAATACAAAAACTTCTCAGCACAGACATTGTGCCTGGTGCTGCACTGAAACTGAAAGATAACATATTTTTTATGACCCAGCCATAAGGTAATTTAATTTCAGCTATTTTTCTGAAGTTTTGCAAGTTAACCTTCTGCATTCCAGTTCCCCCATTAAAATATATATATTTAAACAGTTAAATAGTGCAGGTACATTTCTGTTCTATTCCAGTAGGGCATGGTGTGGTTACATTTTAAGCACTTTGCAAAAACTTTTTCAGCTTACACTTCTGTACCAGCAGTTTGATATACACCTGACATACAGTCCTAATACATTTGTAACACAAGTATCTTACATGAAGCATGTTGACATTCAAAATGACACATGACCATTTACAAAATTCCACACAGCTGTGCTGGCAGTATCTCTCTTTGCCACACTTTTATATAAATTATGTTGATATCCACAAAGGACATTTAATTATTTGCATAATTCCAGATAGCTGTGCTGGCAGTACCTCCTTTCATGACACTTACCATAACACAAGATCCAAGGAAGAGCTGTGTTGCCTTATTTTCATCCAGATTAATATCCCTCACTCTGTCCCCCTTTTCATTCCTCTTGAATGGTTTGACCTGACCAGGGGTCTTGTCCTTGGAAAGCCTGGTGATTGCTGTTCCTCATACTATCGCCTTACCTCTTACTCTATCATGTAGGCAAGCTTGGCTATACTGATTGCTAGATAATTTTCTGTTATGAGCAAGCAAACTTGTTCTGAGGTATTTTGGAAGAGCATAGGGAATTAGGGCTAAGGAAAAAGTCAGAATCCTGGATCCAAAGCATTTGAAATGCATTAATGTTGCATATGATCAGATCCAATAAACCGAAGGTTACAATAGATAAAAACAAGACAACACAGATCTAATGTTATAGTAAGTACATAACTTTTGTTTTTATCACTGAGATTTTTAAAAAAGCATAGGAGCAAACTATATAGGAAAACATGGAAATTGTGGGAACAATACATACAGGGGAAGAATGAGATTTTAAAGAAGGTAGGACTTGTATGAGCTATGCAATGTTTGACTGAAAATGATTGGGTAGATTATAAGTGACGTATAATGTTTGCAACTGGGAGTGTGTCAGTATGGTTTGTGATGTAAAATACTTGCAACTAGGATTGTGTAGGTGTGTTTTTTTTTTCATTTATATACATATATGATTGTTTATGTGATAAGTGATGATTTAATAAAGATGTGTCTTGTTTAAAAATGGGGCAGGAATTAATTTATGTAATGCTGCTTAGGTTATATGATGTATAGCAATATATCTGAAGTATAATGTTTGTCAATATTAATTTAATACAGTTTGATTACTTTTGTGTAAATGTAAAATTGCCTATGTCACAAGTAATGATTCAGTAAAGGTGTGTTTACAAAAACAATGATGCATTTTCTATGAGCACATATGACCCTGATGTCAGTTTGTGATCCCTTTTGTGGCTGTGGTAAATATCATCTGTAGAAAATTATAATGCACATGTTCTGGGAGAGCATATACCAATTCTCATGTTCATTGGTTCTTTGGTTTTGGTAAACATGTCATCAGTAGTACATTGCAGGGCATTTGGCTGTGGGGACATGATTTGTTTAAGATGGTTGGGGGGAATGCCTTAGTCCATTACCCTGTTTATGGCCCCATTTGACCATAGTCTGATCTGAAATTCAGTTCAATGGACTAGTACAAAATGGATATAAAGTCTGGAAAAGGACAGGCAAGGACTGTTCACTTTCACAGGGGTTCTTTTTTCTTATCCTGGATATGCTAGATATGTGGATAAAGAAATGAATGAATGTCTAGAAGCTGATAGGTAAAACAGGATTTATTTCATCTTTTTTACTGCTTATATTTTTATGAAATAAAATGCAGATGATGTATTGCAATAAACACAAGTTTAAAAGATTACAAGGGGCCTCAGGTTTGGAACACAAAACTAAGAAGCTGAAGGTATTGTTTAGGATAGAAGGGAATGGTGGGATGTGGGCAGTGGGAAGTTATAGAAAGAAAAAAAATTATGTTTGTGTTACTTAGGGACACTAGGAAAAAATAAGGCACAATTATTGGGCCCCAAGGAAGAGGAGTTAAACAGAGAGACATTGAAGTGGAAAGGTACAGTTGGTCTTTTTAAGACAGATAAATAAAGTTGAAATGATGTTGAGTTACAATGTGGAGTATATATTGGGACATATTAAAGAGGAGCAAAGGGGCAGGAGAAAAGGGCACTGAATATCACATTCAGTAATTATGCATGATAAATTGGACTGTATGAATTTCAAAAGGTAGACTTTGACTCACGAGACAAAAATTTAGATATGTCAGGCTGGATCTCAAATTGTATGCATTCCAGTATAACATTTACCAATGACTATGGGCCAGGGAAGAAACTGGTTTAAGATGGAAAGGAGGATATCTATAGCTAAAGAGCTCAGTAAGAGGCTTATTCAAGAATGAACTACAGCCTTAAGACCAATAACACAGTCATATGGGTTAGATAAGCAAAACAGGTTTTCGGCTACAAGCAGCACATGAGGTTCAGCAGTAGTATTTATTTATTTAATCTACTGCTTTTGTTTACCAGGAAAGTCTGACTGGGCACAGGTCCCATTTTCAGCAGAGAACCAAGGAAAAATGCTCCGATTTACAAAATGAGTAGAAGGCAGTTATACAATATTTTGATAATAAATGTACATACATACATTGAATAGTAATAATGTGACAGATAAAAATAAATGTACATACATAGGACAGTAAATTTGCATACATAGAGTAGCAAATGAACAGACATAGAATAGTAATGATATGTCAGTTAATGAAAACATGACAGTTAAAACAAGAATACAGTAAAATATTAGTTAATATCAAGTTTATAAGAGCCTAGTTATTTTCAAATGGAATCAGCTATAAATAGATACTGAGTAGGAGACAGTGAAGTAATTACAGGATGGAGATGGTTACAAATTATAGAGGTGTATTGAGAAGGTCCAGGTAAAAGGGAGATAGAGATAATATTGGAAAGGAGTAGATAATAGTCAGATAGTTAGCGGTGAAGTAGTAGCTGTATTATGGCCAGTTGCATAAAAGAGTGGTGACAGTAAGGGCTTGGAAATTATCCAGGAACATCACATCTACAGAGCTGGTAACTGAGTAGTTAGCACTTAAGTAGAATTTTAAATGATTTTAGGGCTTGTTCTTGTAGTATCACTAGTGAGGTGGAGTTCCAGAATTTAGTGAGGTGGTGTTGGTCGTGGTTGGAGAGTAGTGACTTACCAGCAGAATTGTTGGGTTTGGATAGATGTAATAGGTATTTGTCTGATGAACATAGTGGCCTGGAAGAGTTATATATTTGTATGAAGTTGGAGATGGATAGACCATTGTCAAGTTTATACACAATGTTTTGAATTTGTGGAAGTTGTGAGTAGGTTAGATAATGTAGGAATTCCAGCCACTGTAATTCCCTTAAGGCAGCACATTGGTGGGTTCTATTGGGAAGGTTGGCAGTGAATTGTACTATTTTGTATTAACATTGCTCATGTTTGTTTAGCAAGGTCACTTGGATGTTGTTAAGGATGGGTACAGAACACATTTGAATAGGCAAGAGGAAAGAAGAGGCAATGTGTTTTCTTATATTTCCCGAGAGGAAAGGTTTGGCTCTACAGAGAGAATGTAGTTTTGGTGTAGTTTTTTCACTACATTTGGATGTGTGTGTCAGATGTTAGGTTCTCATCTATATGGATGCCTAGCAATTTAGTAAGTATGACGAGTTAAATTTTTGTTTTGTTGAATGAGGTGACTGAGAAGGAGGTCTTGTTGATTGTAATATGTTTAAGAGTAAATAGAATTAGTTTGGATTTATTTGTGTTTAAGAATAGCTGGGCAGATGTCAGCCAGGTGTCTATAGTGGAGAAGGACCACTGGGTAAGGTCTTGTAGTTGTTGATGGTTTTGTGATACAGATAACTGTGGCATCAGCATACTGTAGTAAAGATGCAGTTTTACATGCTTTATGTAAGCATTGATGAAGATGTTAAAGAGAATGGGTCTCTAGACTAATCCTTGTGGTACACAAACTGGGACAGGGAGGAAGATTGAAAAGTCTTTTTGCCACTTAACAGCTTAAGCTCTCCTTTGGAGGTAGCTATGGAACCCTGATATAGCAGTAGTGTTGAGTCCTTGGTTATGAAGTTTGTGTAGGAGAATGGAGTGAGATACTATATCATAAGCCTTGGATAAGTCAGGGAAGTGGGGAGACACTAGGTTTCCGTCATTCCTATTTGCGTTTACTGTATTGGTCAAACTGAGTAAAGCATAAAGGTACTATGGTGGGGACCGAAGCCATGTTGAGAGATGAAGGGAGGAGGTTATTTTGCATGAAGTAATATAAAGAGTTGTGACTGAATGTATTTCTGAGAATTTTTGATAGGAGGGAGAGGATGGCAATGGGCCTATAGTATGAGAGTTCAGTTGAATGCCCTCCTTCATGGAGGGGAAGAATGTGTTTTTTTTTTCGGGAGGGTAATGTTCTTCACTGATGGAATGATTTATTAGAATTTGCTTCTGCAGTCATATTAAGGTATTCGCTAGCAAGGTTGTCAGGTGGATTCCATTTAAGTAATAGTTTTTTATGTTAGTAATGGGGGTTAGTAGGAAGGAGAGGTTATGAAGTTATAGTAGGTGGTCCTGTTGCCTGGATGTTGGTATTAGGGGAGTTTTGAAATAGTGATGAGTTTGACTAAATGAAATGAAAGTTGACTGTCTCAGCACAGTTGGTAGAGCTGTTTTTAGTGTTAAATGCAAGCGATGGTTGAGTGGTGCATCCAGGATTGAGCAGCTGGTTTATAGAGAAGTGGAATGTCCTGGGATTTTTGTAGTTTTTATGTTGCAGATCAGTATGTTTTTTTTATCTAACAATTTGAATTTTAGCTTATTTCTGAGTTCTCTGACTTTTGGACATTTATTAGTGCTTTATTGGATAGCCATGTATTCAAGACTATATATTTTAAGTCTCATAAGGTGTTTTGTATTTTGAGATAACCATGGGCAGATTTGGCCCTAACTCTCCTTTTTTTGTAAGTGGAGCAAGTTAATTTAGGATGTCCAAGAAAATAGAATTAAAAATATCTATTGTGTCATCTAGTGGAATGTATTCATTACAGTTATATAGTTTTAAATAGGAGATAAAGGAATCTTTGTTGAAAAGTTTGAGGTTGCATGCTATTCTGGAATGTGGCTACTTTTGAATATTAGTTTGCTTTCTTATTACATAGGTAGGTAGATGATCAGTTAAGGTATCTGGAAGGGTGCCTACGTTAAAGATTTTATGAGGGATATTGATAAGAATCCAATCAATTAATGTTCCCTTAGTGTTGTTTTTATTATAACAGGTAGGGGTGAGGATTAGCTGTGAGGGATCATAAGGATTTATTGATTGGTTAGATGAGTCAGAGGAAAGAGAGAGAGAGAGTTCATATTTAAATCAGCCAATATGAATTTTTCTTGGGAGATGTTGGATGAGGCTCAGGAGAAGGTGTTCTACAATAGACAGGTTATTATCCAGTAGCAAGTATGTATCTGTGGTGGCTAATGTCTTGTTTGGTTTGAGTTTGAGGGTAGATATGAGAATTTCTGCCTTACCACATTATGGAAAATTTAGTGGCAAAGAGGTAAGATGCAGAGAATTTTTGTATAGCATTGCAACTTCACCAGCCTTTTTATTTTCTCTATCTGCTCTTAGTATATTATAGTTTGTGGGCAGAATTTCATTATCTTTTGTTTCTTTTTTTCAATCAGGTTTCAGTTAGTACTACTATATCTGGAACATTTAGGTTAAGCCAGGCATGGAACTGTGGTATTTTACTGCAGATGTTTTTAATATTTATATGTGTCATGCTAAGGAAAGTGCAAGCAGTGTGATGATGTATTGCAGGGGTGTGGTTTTGAGGGGTTGTATAGTTAAAGGTTTGTGGGGATGTAGCTGGTCCAGGGTTTGAATGAATGTTGTCAATGGGTTTTATTTTGGGGGAGATATGTTGGTTGTAAGATAATCATTTAATTTGGTTGTAGGATAATCATTTAATTTTAATTGTAGTTATGTATTTTGGGGTTGGGTAAGTAGGTTGTGGTGACTATATAAGTCTGGGGTATTGGGACAGTATAAGGTGGATGCTCTCTTATGGGGTGTGTATGCTGCAACGTGTTTGGTAGTATAGCTAGGATGATGGTGATGGGCTGTGTGGTATTGGGAGAGTATAAGGTGGGTGTTACCTTGGGTGAATTTAGGGTTGAGTATGCTGCAGTGTTTTAGATAGTACAACTAGGAGGATGGTGATGGGGTGTGTGGAAATGTGAAGGTAAAGATGTTAAGGGGGTTAGCCGCAGGAGAAGGGAAGAGAGTCAGCACAGAGATTGGTATTATGGTGGTTAATTGTAGGATGATATTTCGACAAGTTTAAAGATGGGCGATGTGTTGTATTTGGAAACAATATTGCACTGAGGTGTTGGTAAATAAGAGGACAGGGAGTGTGTTACAATATACATGACAGAATGGAGAACTGGATAGTGGAGGGAGTATTGGATGAACTATGTGAGGGACTGCAAATAGTTAATGTGTGCAGACATTATAGACTGGAATTGGTTGAGTTTTGAGGTGGGTGGAGATAGGGAGTTAAATTTCGAATACATGGGGGGTGGGAATGAGCCCAAGCAGAATGAGGGGAAATGAGTGGGTTCCACTTGCTCAGAAAGTTGTGGGTCAGAAAACAATCAATCACTGAATTGGTCCAAAAGAAGGTGTGTGTAACTGTTACTGTTTCCACTTTACTATATAAAGTAAATGATATAAAAGCAGGGAATTAATGAAAAAGATTACAAAATTGCTATGTATGGCACTGGTAGCAACAATAGTATAGTACATACAAATAAGATCAGAAAAATAAATAAGAGAAGTGAGATTAGGTGTAATTTGACAAAATCTATCACTTATTCGGGAACTCAAAGAAAAAGTGAAATTAGTTTAATAACAAAAAAAGCTGCTAGTGAATTACTTGATGTTTAAAAAAATGGTGGTGGGGGCAATAGTTCTACCTAATGTGGGTTTATAAATACTGTTATTAAAAGTAAACTAAATATTAATAGATGTGGGTTTGCATAACCTATCCAAATATGTGACAGGTATATATTAAAAGCTATGTATGAAGAAATATATCAGGCTGTTTAAAACAGTGTAATGCAGTTTTTAATGCATGATAAGTTGCACTGTAGTATGTAATATACAGAGCTACTGACTATGTCCTTGATGTAGTATGCATGCCTTATAGAAATACTACAACTAAGGTTTGCCTCCTCAAAGTGAAGATGTGAATAACTGTCCAAACACCTATTTATGGAGGTTATATATCCGCAGCAGGGTAGTAAATAGGCTGCCCTTGACTTTGTCTTTAACAGTCTACCCTAAAGGTCTAGATGCTTGTTATTGCCTGCTGCATTCAAAACTAGGTGGCAAGCATGGTTGGAAGGGCAACTGGGTCCGGTTACCTAATGTAGATCAGGCTGTATGTGCTGTGTGCTATGTCTTTAAGAAGCATGCCAAAGACTGTACTTGCATGTTTAAATTCCAGACATGTGCAGTCCCTAATGCCATTTTGGAACAGCAGCCAGAGCATGAGCATGCATGATCACAGTTCTTAGTTTGTATATAAATTGCTTTAGCTGAATTCTGTAAACCTCTGTATGTGCATGTATTTCAAAGAATTTATTGTGTGCAAAGTGCCACTATTTCATGAAATACAATTAAAATATAGCTATTTCAAAAAGTTTTTTTTGCTAGATGTGTCTGTTCACAAAGTGCTGGCATTACAGATTGTTTCTTGTACTGTAAAGAGTTGCCTAGCAAGGTACCACCATTTTGGGGAAATTTCAGTATGTTGTATACAGTTTATTCATAAAGTGCAATTACTTTGAAATGTTATTGACTTTGGGGCAAGACAAATCTGGTTTATTCACATTGTGCAGTTATTTGAAACACTTTTTAAAATGATGATAAATGGCTTTAGCAATGCAATAATTACAAGAATATTATAGTGCCCAAGAGACTTATTTCACAAAGTCTATTTATTCAAAGGTATTACGAGTTTGTCCATTAGCATAACTTTGAGAAGCCCAAATGGTATAATTTCAGAAACACAAAGCCATTGGACAAAGTTACAAATACTGGCTTAAATTTCTGGCATGTGTGCATGTTCGGGCTTATTTGCAAAACCCTTCACTGGTATGTGTTAATATGGCAGACAGATTTTGAAATTCCCTAACTCTTGTATTTGATCAGAATATTGCAGAGAATTGGAAAATATTTGAGCAGGAGTACAATATTTATATACAGGCAGCTTATGCAGGTAGAGATGCACACACCAGGGCATTCATTCTGCTAAACCTAGCAGGATCAGAGGCCATAGAGGGAAAGAGCACTCATTTGTGTATGCACCAGCAGTATATGAAGGAGAATGTGAAAAACATCATATTGTTGTACAGACTAAGTCAAGGAAAGACCGTGAGTATTTGAAGTGCAAGTTCACAGAAATGTGTAACCCCCAGACAAATATTACATTAGAGAGGCACCTGTTTTACACGAGAGATCAGAAACCAGGGGAATCTTTTGCAGCTTATATAACTGACCTGAGAAATAAAGCTAAAAAGTGTTGGTTCAGTGACTTAAAAGATGAGCTGATAAAGGAAAGGCTTGTGTGTGGTATTAACAGTGCTGAGAAAGACTTTACTTCATGACAGTAATTTAACAGTGAGAAAAGCCATAAAGATTTGTCAAATCCATGAGGTGAAAGAAAAACACAAAAGTATGCTTGCGAGTAACAAGAGCATGGTTTCAGTAGACCCCAGAACAAATGTAGATAGCATGCAACACATGGCAAACAGAAGCAGGCCCAAGCATGTGGCAGCTACAGGATTTGCTGGGAGGACACGTAACTTTCCAACAAGTTCTAAGAAGGAGCAAGCTCAGTGCATTGCAAGCACGAATCAGCAAAACCCAAATCTAGCTTTATTGATAACTGTCACAGTTGTGCAAATCATGAGTCTAAAAGAGAGAAGTGCTTAGCATTTGGTCAGCAATGTCACAAGTGTAAAAAGTGAAACCATTTCCAAAAGTTTTGCAAATCAAGTAAACCTCACACAGTTGTAAAGAATGATCACATAAAGAAGCAAGTTGAACAAGCAGAGCTGAAGCAGTCAACTTTCTATGTAGATGGTGTATCAGTACTTGGTGAAAGAATTGATGCAGTGAATTTATTAGCAAGAAGTGAAGTGTTTTGTACTGTATGGATTAATGGAAAATCCACAGAGCTTAAATTAGACACTGGTTCAAAGTGTAATGTTATATCAGCAGACACATTTGCTAAAGTGAGAACTAATGAACAACTCAGTGTGGCCAGCAGTGCACAACGTGTCGCTTATGGAGGTGAAGAAATTCAAACCGAAGGCTCAGTGATGCTTTCATGTTATTTCGCCAAAAACTGTTACAACTTCTTATTCTATGTAGTTAAAAGACCAATAGATTCTTTATTGGGTCTCAAATATAGTTTGACAATGAATCTACTTTCCTTTGCTAAAGAAGTTCATCACATAAGTACATTTCCGAGTTCTAATTTTTCTGAAGCCATTTTCTCAGAGTATGCTGATGTTTTCAATGACAGTTTGGACAAACTTCCAGTTGTGTATTCCATGAAGTTAGACCCAGAGGTTACAACAGTAGTCAGACTAGTGAGTTCTGATAGCTATGCAAAATAAAGTTAAGGCTCAGTTGGATAAAATGGCGCAGCAAGGTGTGATTTGTTGAGTCAGAGAACCAACTGAATGGATGTCATCCATGATGGCAGCTCACAAAAAAGGCTCAGACAAAATTATATGTATTGACCAAATAGATTTGAACAAAGCATTAAAGAGGCCATATCATCCACTGCACACAGTTGAAAAGGTCACAGCTCTAATACAGAATGCCACTGTTTTTTTTCTGTCTTGGATGCAAAGAGTTCATTTTGGCAAGTGATGTTTTGATTGCAAATCCTCATTTCTAACCACTTTTGGTACTCTGTTTGGCAGCTACAGATTCCTAAGGATGCCATTTGGAATAAATTCTGCAAGTGAAGTCTTTCAGCGTGCAATGGAGTAAATTTTTTTGGGTTATCCTTGTGCCATAATAGTAGATGATTTATTGGTTCGAGGCAATAATGAAGTTGAGCATGACAGAAAACTAAAGAAAGTTCTAGACAGAGCATGTTAAGTAAACTTGAAGCTCAATACTCTGAAGTGCAAATTCAGACTTCCAGAGGTTACATATGTATGTCATTTATTTACCAGTACTGGCTTGAGACCAGACCCAACCAAGCTAGTGGCTATTCTTGAGATGTCAGCACCAGACAATGTACAAGTTCTACAGCATTTCCTAGGCATGGTCAACAATTTAGGCAAGTTTATACCAGACTTCAGTGAGTTGACATTACCTTTAGGAGAGCTAATGCACAAAAATGTTGCATGGTCGTGAGTGGAACAGGACCAGAAGGCATTTGAAGTCCTTAAGCAAAAAATTACCACTTCACCTACATTAAGATACTATGATGTGAAAAAAGTCATTCTTTCCTGTTTTGCTTCAACATTTGGTTATACTTCAAGAAGACAGACCAGTAGCCTATGCATCTAGAACACTTACCCAAACAGAGATGCAGTATGCTGAAATTGAGAAGGAGCTTTTGGCAATAGTATTTGCATGTTTCAGGTTTCATGATTATATTTATGGTCAAGCTATTCGGACTGAAACTGATCATCACCCTCTAGTTACTATTCTAAAGAAGCCTATGCATTCCACTCCAGTAAGATTACAAAAAATGATGCTCAAATTGCAAAAGTACATTTTCAAAACAGTCTATATGAAAGGCAGATTGCTCTATCTGGCTGATACCTTATCTGGACCACCCAGAAATATTACGGAATAGCTTGACGCAGAGAATTTTGACTTTGAAGTGATGGCAGTGTGTAATTTTTCTACCACTAGACTTGATGAGTTAAAAGAACACACAACAAATGATCCAATTTTGCAAAAGCTCAATCACTACATTGATGCTGGTTGGCCATCAAAGCAATTTAGTGTTCCAACTGAAGTGCAGACCTACCTTCCTTTCCTTGATGAAAGATGGCATTATTTGCAAAGGTCCTAAAATTGTCATTCCTACTTCCTTACAACAAGAATATATCCAGATTTTGCATTGTGGTCACCCAGGTTCCACATCCACTAAGAGAAGAGTGAAAGAATTGGTATTTTGGCCTTCATTACTGAAAGACATTGATAAAGTACTTTCTTCTTGTTCAGTATGCAATAGTACTAGACCACATTTGCAAAGGGGACCACTTCAGCTAAGTCCAGTTCCTGAACTACCTTGGTCAACAGTAGCCACTGATATCCTCAAGTGGAACAATCAACACTATTTTGTTTTGGTAGACTCTTATTCAAATTGGTTCAATATTGATCTACTACCTAACCTAACATCCACTGCTGTTATTACTAAGTTGAAATGCCATTTCTCAGTCCATGATAGTCTGCACAAAGTTCTTTCTGACAATGGTACTAGATTTACTAGTCAGTTGTTTCAGAAATTTGCAAGAGAATGGACTTTGTACGTCACTAGCAGTGCTGAATATCCTTAGTCAAATGGTCTAGCTGAATGTGCAGTGCAGAGTGCAAAGCAATTACTTGAAAGGTCAAAATGTGGCAATACCGATGTGTTCTTGAATTTGCTTAATCTCAGAAACATACCCCGTGACGATATTCTTGGCTCAGCTGCTCAAAGACTACTTTGCAGACAAACAAGAACTACTCTACCCATTAATTCCAGTTTATTGAGGCCTAAAGTTAAGAAGAATAAAACCATCAAGGCTCGATTGTTTAAGAAGCGTAATACCTAGAAGTCCAGTTATGAAAGATTGAGCAGATTACTCCATCCGTTGAGGGAAAGAGATACAGTCCGAATCCAGGCAATGATAGGTTTCAATGAATCGGTCAGAATTCAGGCATCTGTGCTGAGCCAATATCTTATCTGGTAAACTCCAAGGTTGTGGAGTATAGGAGGTATCATAGACATCTTCTTCCTGTACTAGAATCAGAAGCATCATCATCACAACATTGTTTCTGTGATGGAGATTCCAAAGTTAAGAGTGAATCAGATGTTGTTCCCATACTAGTGTGTGTTCAAACCTCTGATTTCATTCCTGAAAATATTCTGAACATTCCAGAGGTCTAACATTTTATAGAGACAGCTCCAGTTGCTAAATTCAATTCCCAGTTTTATGTCACATGGATAAATATCTAAGCCCAGTGTGAAATACAATGTGTACTTAACTATATATATATATATATATATATATATATATATATATATATATATATATGTTCCTAGTCTTGTATAATGCATGACAAATAATTACTTGTGCTCTCACCATGATAAATAGACTCATAACATTCCATGATCTATTTCTCAAAGAGGATGTAGGGAGGATGTAGATCAGGGTGTATGCAGTGTGTGTTATGTCTTTAAGAAGCATGTCAAAGACTGTATGTGCACATATAAATTGCAGACATGTGCAGTCCCTAGTGCTATTTTGGAAGAGCAGCCAGAGCATGAGCATGCATGATCACAGTTGTTAGTTTGTATATAAGTTACTTAAGTTAAAGTCTGCAAACTTCTATAGTAATGTGTTTGTACAGAATAAAGCTGCTTGGACAGAACCCACAAAGACTATTTTACTGTGTCCAAAATAGGAGAGCGACGTCTAAGGAGAGAAGTGTACTGTTCAAAGTTTAGAAATATAAGAATGAAACAGACATGAGAAAAGAAAACATGAGAAAAACAACAAAAAAAGGTAGCAGAGAGAGCAAAAAGATACAATTTTGGCAAGTACATTAGGAAATAGAATTCACATAATTTTGCTGCTAACCATTACTACAGAGCCACTGAGACAGCTCTATTAAATAATATGATACCAGTGGCTATGTCTCAGGCCAAATGGATGGACAGGGCTAAGTTACAAGCATACACTGTCAAAGTAGTAGGACACTGATAACAGTTTAATCAGGCTATTATTGTAATGGCATAATACTACAGTGGCATCTAGTTACTGCAGTTTAGTGAGCACAATGCCGTTTACAGCAGAGTAGCAAATGCTCAACTAAGCACCGGTGAGCATATTCTGTATATAACAATGCTAAGTGTACTATGCGTATAACAATGCTAGGTAATTGCTTTTGAAGTAGTAGAGCAACTTCAACCCTTCCACTACTGTCACAAGTGAAAAATGGGCTGTAAAGCATTAAATGGCTACTTTGAAAATTACAAAGCAGATTGTTATTATTATTATTATTATTATTATTATTATTATTATTATTATTGTTAAAAATTACAAAGCCATACTGTTGTCAATGGAATAAAATGTTTAACTGTATAGACATGTATAAGCCCTAATTAATATCATGTTATCCACTGAAAATATTTACTACTTTGGAAGTTTAAAAAG
Source organism: Protopterus annectens (assembly GCF_019279795.1). Lineage (NCBI taxonomy): Eukaryota > Metazoa > Chordata > Ceratodontiformes > Protopteridae > Protopterus > Protopterus annectens. The sequence goes on along the minus strand of NC_056749.1, from coordinate 447,858,236 downwards.
CATTCATATGTTAGTTAAAATCTAATAAACATTTTTTCAAAAAAAATATAACTACTGTGGGAGCAGTACTAAGAACATAAAATAACATGAGAGTTTACTGGATTACTTATTCAGAATGTAGACCTCAAGTATTTTGCATGTGTGTACATGAGTCTAAACTAATAGCATAACATATGAGGGGACTCCTTGATCAGCAAACACTATCAAACAGATCCAAACAATAACACTTGCAGAACAAGGTTAATGAGCACTTGAAGACTGATAAACAGATTATGGTAGTACAATAGTGAATGCATCTTTTTTCAGAAATAGCCAAACATAAGTATATGGGGTAAATGAAACAGAAACATTCTTTCTGAAGTCAGGCTGAGGGAAACATTCAGGGATTGATGAATAACAGGAAAGCAATGGGTGAGGAAACAGAAGGATGCATGTTTGGGATGAGGGAAGAAACAGCAGTATTATATATATAAAGACATGGGAGACATATGGCACACACCACCAGTTGTGAAGCTATTACCTTCTTCAGAGTTAGTGAAAAAATAAAAATGAATTTGTGAAATGTCCCCAAATTGGGCAAAACTTTTAAATGCTGGTAATATGAACTTACAACTTCACAAAATACTATCCAATTTTAAGAGGTGTGAGCAAAAGTTTGAGAAGAAATCAGGAGCATCCCTTCTAACTCTGGACATTTGACAGGTATGGCTATAGTTCTGATGAGAAGATACAGAGCTGGTGAAATGAAAGGAAGGAAAACATATGAAGGTGCTCATGATGTTAAAGAAGCTAATCAACCTTGTCTCTTTTTAAGGCTAACAGACATAATTAATATATGGATTTTATTATACCACAGTAAGGTTAAACAGAACATTTTATACAGCAAACACTGAAGGTATGGAGAAGGAAATGTTGGGTTAGGGCAAAATGTTCAGGGAATGTAAGAAGATTCATGCAGTCTATAAAGTATCTATTAGGGAACCAGGAAGTACTTTTGGTGTGTACAAATTATGTGATAGAGAATTGTGTATTTTGTGTTATGGGAATATGAAGGGGAAATAGAGGGAGTTGATTGTCACTTCTCATGTAGAACTGGAAATGTATGCAGATGTTAACAGAATCCTAGGTGGGGAGAGAAATATTCAGACATGGAAGCAATTGATGGGGAATTATAAAATAGAGGGGATGGGGACTGAGAAAAAAAATAGTGAATAACCGGTATAGGTAATGGTACTATTATGGTATAGAGCTGCCAAATAAAGATGCATTAAGAAGAGAAGAGCAGTGGGTACTAGAAGGTAAAGAGTGGGAAGGAATAAAAATAACATAGACAGGCAGTGCTGTTTGTCAGGCTTTGGAGTGAGTGCTACTTACTTTTAGATAATTGTTTATTCCATGAAGGTTTTTGAATGACTTGTTGCAGTAAGTTTCCTTCACTTGCCCAACTAATTGGCAGACATCCTAAACTTGACCTGTTGTACTGAAAGTCATCATTGCATCTTGAAAAGTATTTGAAATGCTGAATTGACAAATTATTTGACATTACTTGCTTGGGTGTACTGTTTTGGAATTATGAATAAATGCATGTATTGCAGTAAACTAAACAGTATCATAACTTTCAGCTGAAACTTCTGGATGGTTTCAATAATATTCCACACAGAAACAAACATTGACATTATTATGTTTAAAAAATCAGTTCCTACCTTTTACCAAAATAATGTTAGGATTTCATGAGGTTTTCAGCTTCTCTTTCTGATTTTGATGATCTATGCATGCCACATAGCAAACACTTGCACTATTTATTCTAAATGTGTTGTCATGTTAGCCTAGTGTAATATATACTTTCTCTTTACTAAATGAAACATGGATTTTCTAAAGCATGTGGTTCTGTAGTAGTGCTAGAATTGTGAGTCTCTCTCATATTTAAACAGTAATCCTTGAATATGAGACAGTTCTTATAGAAAGCTATAGTATGATTGACTTATATACATACATATATATACATATATATATATATATATATATATATATATATATATATACATATATATATATATCAAAACATTGAAGTGACTTACCTTGACTGTGAGAAGGTTGACCACGGAGGTGCAGAGAGGCAAAACTGCGACCACAATTCCTGTCAACTTTGAAACTTCGATACATAGCTTGTATTTGCAGTTTTGAACATCAATGTTTTGAAGTGCATTGCACTACAGTGTTGATAAGGAAAATTACCCTTTTCCTCACTGTAGTACAATCTTGGAGTTTGAATATAAAAGTAGCAGGAGGTGTGGGGAGCAGCCCCCACATGGGGGGGGGGGTGCAGGGGGGCTTGCCCCTATTGAAAACAGTAGAAATTTGTCTGCAGACTTGTTAGTGTGTTTTCTGGATGGTGAGCAGTCAAATATCAATTCTTTCCTTCAAAAGGATCGATATTCTGAGCAGTCGACTGAATGGTTTTCCATTGTTCTGGTTCAGGGATATGCACAGTCGTGGTAAGTCACTTCAACATTTTGATAGTAAACCCTATATTATATATAGCTATAGATAAAGATATGAGTTTATAATGAGTACTCACCAGTGAGTTTGATCAAAAATAAAATGTCAAACAAACTCATCGGTGATTACCATTAATCCCTACTGAAATTATTGAACAAATAATTGCAAATGTAAATCAATAGGTCACAATTGAGATTACAAAAAAAAAAAAAAAAAACTTTTACAATGGGGGACTCTTCCCCTCACATCCTAGAAACTAATTACAATAACGTTAGGGTTGCACAAACAGAAAGAAAGAGGTAAACACCAGGAATTATGTAATAATCGATATAATGAACTTCAGCTATTACATAATTCAAACAGCTGTACCACCAATTAAAAGCATTAGCATTATAGCATGTGACAAAATGCATGCACTGATAACTCATATAGCACTTGACTATCTACATATCTGTCTATTTTATTTTTTTTTCTCTTAACTGCATTCATGTGCTTTTTTCTGATAACTATCATAAGTTCTTGTATTTTCTTATGATTCACTGGAAATTGTGTAATATCTCAGAGTACTTTCAAGTCTTATTTTAGCAAATCACCCTTTCAATTAGCTTGATAAGCTCTTGTTTACAGGTCAGTAGTATACATCTGTCTTGATGCAAAGTACTTCCATGTCATATTTCTGAAGAATCAACAAAATTATTTGCAGTCTCCCATGTACTTTATACAATGATTTTTTGAATAAGCTGAGTAAGCAAAGGCTTACAATCTGCCCCCTCTTTAATATGTCTCCAGTATACACAGTCATGACATTTGTAACAACCAAAGACTACAGCTAGCATTTATTTTTCAGTCTGTGCTTATCTAGTTTTAAGCAGTAAGGATTTCATTTTGAGGTACAGAGTAGCAGAAGACTGGGTGATGCATTTATTCAGAGGGTACAATTACTACAGACTAATCTCTTCTGGATGTTGTAGCAATTGGCAGGATCGGTGATACAGATAGTATACACAGAGGTACCAGGCAGGGCTGTCCTTTTCACCAGGCTTATTTTTAATAGCAATTGAATTTCTAGCAGTGAGACTTAGGAAGATGTTACATGATGTGAAAATGTAATAGGTTTAAAGTACTCTTCAGACTGCATGTGAATGACTGCACAGGGTAATAGGTTCATAGGAGGTTATTAGGCTAGCGGCCCTATAGCTTTTACAAGCCAAGCTATGTTAATCCCAAGCATCTCCATTTGTTCTTTGTGGGTAATTCACAGAACGAATTTATGAACAGAGCAGGTCTGTGATCAAAACCGGCTACCCCTGTCCATTAGGGACATGGATGCCCCCCAGGGTGAATTTGCAGTCCCACATCCAATTATCTAGGTTGCATTTAAATTGAGTCAGTGAGGAGCTCTGTTTTATGTGAAAAGGAAGTCTATTCCTGGGAAGTGGCAGTCTCTGGGAGACATATCTGTCCCTCCAGCATGTTCTGTTAATGTCACAAGCTAGGTTGAGATCCCTAGAGTGAGTGACTCTTATGCCATTTGACTTATTTATTATGTTGTTATTCGATTTTTTCACTTACCCGATGAGGAGGGGGGCGAGCCCCACAGGGGCTGGCTCCAAGAGCCCGAGCAAGACCCGCTCAGGGGACAGTGTCAGGTGGGGAGTTTGACTAGGGCAGGACACCTGTCAAAGATTAATGCAAGTGTCCTAAGGCAAGCTCAGGGAGGACAGAAACCTCCTGTGAAGCAGGACAAAAGCTCGCTTAATCTTGATTTTTCAGTATGAATACAGACCATGAAAGTGAGGCCTCATGATCCTTCTGGCTTTTCAGGTTTTAAGCGTTCATAGCGACATCACTTTTTGATCCTTCAATGTTGGCTCTTCCTATCATTGTGAAGCAGAATTCACCAAGTGTTGGATTGTTCACCCACTAATATGGAATGTGAGCTGTGATTAGGCCATTGTGAGACAGGTTAGTTTTACCCCATTGATGATGTGTTGTTGCAATAGTAATCATCCTTTCCTTTTAAAGGAAAAAGGTAACTTCAAGACCTTTGCTGAGGATGTGGGATATACCTATAAAAGTACAAAAAAAAATAAATAATATAAGGTATTTGTCAGGTAGCTCACATGCTAAGGACTTGAAGTATGATCTATTCTAGAAGGTATTATTAATAGCAACTTAGGAATAATACATGTGAAGGTTAGGGATTTACAAGGGAAGTAGAATTATAGGATGAATTATCTTACAGTAAGTATGAATGATCTCTTCAGTCATAGCTTGCATATTAATTAATGTATGTATTCCTATTAACCAACCAGGTTTAGAAGATCTATAATGGAAAATAGAGCACTCTGTCAAAGGAAAACAAGGTAAGTGGTTCACCAGACAAAAGATACTTGGCTTACTCAGTAATGGTGGGTGGGAATTATCCTAGTTCACCACTCAAGAACTGCCATGTGACATAGTGCAATGGATAAGTCTGAACAAAGAAGGAGTGGGTGAATTGGCTAACATAGACCATCCGATGACAAATCTAGAGAAAACATGACATGACTGGCTTAATAGCTAGAATCAAGGATTGCTGTGTATAGATTATTGCTGAAGAGACTTAATATTTAAAGATTTGAAGTAATTTTAAAGCACAGAAAATATCCTTTAAAAATAGCAGAGAAATTTGTCTAAATGCAAGAATGCTTCTCTCAGGGATGTTGGTTGTAATCAAGTTTTTCTCCACTTGGTAATTTAAATTTTATATTTCACTCAGCGGTGGCATCCGCCACTTTTTTCGTCTTTGTTTTCTAGCTTTTATTTTGCAAGCTGTACTTTGTTTCTTGCCCAGATTTGTAGTGTGTTACTTCTGAAAGGGTCAGGTCATGACTGAAAAGGGTCTTTGGACCAATTTACTTAGTTAACAAACTTTAAATTAAAAATAAATAAATGAAATACATATAACCAATGACAGAGGAATTGCTTTGTAAGAGCATTCTCTTGTTGTATCCTTATTTTTGTAAATAATTTGTTATTTGATGCTGTTTATATGCTTTGCTTCTTCATATTTTGCTGTGCATTTTTTAATCTGTAATTAAAGATGATTTAAGCCAAAATTGCAGCTGAACAGCTAATTTTCAGTTCAGCTACTCTATGGATGTAGAACTACTACTACTATGTATCATCACCTGTGGTTTCCTCTCTTTCTTACAAGTTACTTATCTGATGTTGATTAGAGTTATTCTGGCATGTTGAATAAGCAACATAATATATGTATTCTTTCACTACTCATATTTGTTTAGAGAGGCAAGTAACTCGGGCAGCATTTACTGAAATCATTTATCTTACCTGAAAAATGTCTATTTTTTTTGTTTATTACACAGAATGCAATTACTGAGGAACTAACTGAAAAAGATATTCAGTTTTATCTGCTCTAACAGAATATGCTGTAGAGCAGGATGCCCTGCTGCATGCATCTCAGACCACCATCAGAACTGTTTCCTACCTTTGCATATGGAACAGCTCTTTCATTCTGTTAGGTACCATAACCAACAAGTTAGGGTACAGTACTGCGAGTGGGAAGTTGACTAGTCAGTTGCATTTCTGGATAGTTAGTAATCCTACAAGAAATCTCAAGCAACCAAATCTTACAAGTGTGTGTTTTTTTTCTTCTTTACATCTAATATAGACATTGTTGCATGTTGCGTTTCCAGCAGAGTACAGTGTGGGTGTTATAACTTTAGTACCCAAGTAGCTTGCGCGTCATTTTGGTAAAGAAGATATAGATAAAGTATTGCGAGGAGAAGATATGGGGTTGAATACATGAAAGCCTACACTAAGTGTACATCATCTGCATTCAAGAACATACCTACCACATTTTTTGTGTTGTCTATTCACTCAGAAAGATTATACTAAGTGTACACATACTTTACACTTTGTGGTAAACTTTATGAATCCCCCTCTATACTTAATGCTGCAAGAAAATCAGTAGGAAAACTAAAATTAGGAGGAAGAAGGTGGCAGTTATGCTTCTGCTGCCTGTTCTCTCGGAACAATGTACTCTTTCATGGATCTGACTTATGTATTAAGTGTCACTGCTGTTACCTCTTATGACAAATGCCAAGTAGAGCAGAAGGTGCACAGGGCTATGCGTTTTTATTGAATAGTCCGAGTCTATTTCTAGTAATGAGAAGGTGCACAGGGCTATGCGTTTTTATTGAATAGTCCGAGTCTATTTCTAGTAATGAGAAGGTGCACAGGGCTATGCTTTTTTATTGAATAGTCCGAGTCTATTTCTAGTAATGAGAAGGTGCACAGGGCTATGCTTTTTATTGAATAGTCCGAGTCTATTTCTAGTAATGAGAAGGTGCACAGGGCTATGCTTTTTATTGAATAGTCTGAGTCTATTTCTAGTAATGAGAAGGTGCACAGGGCTATGCTTTTTATTGAATTGTCTGAGTCTATTTCTAGTAATGAGAAGGTGCACAGGGCTATGCTTTTTATTGAATAGTCCGAGTCTATTTCTAGTAATGAGAAGGTGCACAGGGCTATGCTTTTTTATTGAATAGTCCGAGTCTATTTCTAGTAATGAGAAGGTGCACAGGGCTATGCTTTTTATTGAATAGTCTGAGTCTATTTCTAGTAATGAGAAGGTGCACAGGGCTATGCTTTTTATTGAATAGTCCGAGTCTATTTCTAGTAATGAGAAGGTGCACAGGGCTATGCGTTTTTATTGAATAGTCCGAGTCTATTTCTAGTAATGAGAAGGTGCACAGGGCTATGCTTTTTATTGAATAGTCCGAGTCTATTTCTAGTAATGAGAAGGTGCACAGGGCTATGCTTTTTATTGAATAGTCCGAGTCTATTTCTAGTAATGAGAAGGTGCACAGGGCTATGCTTTTTTATTGAATAGTCCGAGTCTATTTCTAGTAATGAGAAGGTGCACAGGGCTATGCTTTTTATTGAATAGTCTGAGTCTATTTCTAGTAATGAGAAGGTGCACAGGGCTATGCGTTTTTATTGAATAGTCCGAGTCTATTTCTAGTAATGAGAAGGTGCACAGGGCTATGCTTTTTTATTGAATAGTCCGAGTCTATTTCTAGTAATGAGAAGGTGCACAGGGCTATGCTTTTTTATTGAATAGTCTGAGTCTATTTCTAGTAATGAGAAGGTGCACAGGGCTATGCGTTTTTATTGAATAGTCCGAGTCTATTTCTAGTAATGAGAAGGTGCACAGGGCTATGCTTTTTTATTGAATAGTCTGAGTCTATTTCTAGTAATGAGAAGGTGCACAGGGCTATGCGTTTTTATTGAATAGTCCGAGTCTATTTCTAGTAATGAGAAGGTGCACAGGGCTATGCTTTTTATTGAATAGTCTGAGTCTATTTCTAGTAATGAGAAGGTGCACAGGGCTATGCATTTTTATTGAATAGTCTGAGTCTATTTCTAGTAATGAGAAGGTGCACAGGGCTATGCTTTTTATTGAATAGTCTGAGTCTATTTCTAGTAATGAGAAGGTGCACAGGGCTATGCTTTTTTATTGAATAGTCTGAGTCTATTTCTAGTAATGAGAAGGTGCACAGGGCTATGCTTTTTTATTGAATAGTCTGAGTCTATTTCTAGTAATGAGAAGGTGCACAGGGCTATGCTTTTTATTGAATAGTCTGAGTCTATTTCTAGTAATGAGAAGGTGCACAGGGCTATGCGTTTTTATTGAATAGTCCGAGTCTATTTCTAGTAATGAGAAGGTGCACAGGGCTATGCTTTTTCATTGAATAGTCCGAGTCTATTTCTAGTAATGAGAAGGTGCACAGGGCTATGCTTTTTTTATTGAATAGTCTGAGTCTATTTCTAGTAATGAGAAGGTGCACAGGGCTATGCTTTTTTATTGAATAGTCCGAGTCTATTTCTAGTAATGAGAAGGTGCACAGGGCTATGCGTTTTTATTGAATAGTCCGAGTCTATTTCTAGTAATGAGAAGGTGCACAGGGCTATGCTTTTTATTGAATAGTCCGAGTCTATTTCTAGTAATGAGAAGGTGCACAGGGCTATGCTTTTTATTGAATAGTCTGAGTCTATTTCTAGTAATGAGAAGGTGCACAGGGCTATGCTTTTTATTGAATAGTCCGAGTCTATTTCTAGTAATGAGAAGGTGCACAGGGCTATGCTTTTTATTGAATAGTCTGAGTCTATTTCTAGTAATGAGAAGGTGCACAGGGCTATGCGTTTTTATTGAATAGTCCGAGTCTATTTCTAGTAATGAGAAGGTGCACAGGGCTATGCTTTTTCATTGAATAGTCCGAGTCTATTTCTAGTAATGAGAAGGTGCACAGGGCTATGCTTTTTTATTGAATAGTCTGAGTCTATTTCTAGTAATGAGAAGGTGCACAGGGCTATGCTTTTTTATTGAATAGTCTGAGTCTATTTCTAGTAATGAGAAGGTGCACAGGGCTATGCGTTTTTATTGAATAGTCCGAGTCTATTTCTAGTAATGAGAAGGTGCACAGGGCTATGCTTTTTCATTGAATAGTCCGAGTCTATTTCTAGTAATGAGAAGGTGCACAGGGCTATGCTTTTTATTGAATAGTCCGAGTCTATTTCTAGTAATGAGAAGGTGCACAGGGCTATGCGTTTTTATTGAATAGTCTGAGTCTATTTCTAGTAATGAGAAGGTGCACAGGGCTATGCTTTTTATTGAATAGTCTGAGTCTATTTCTAGTAATGAGAAGGTGCACAGGGCTATGCTTTTTTATTGAATAGTCCGAGTCTATTTCTAGTAATGAGAAGGTGCACAGGGCTATGCTTTTTTATTGAATAGTCCGAGTCTATTTCTAGTAATGAGAAGGTGCACAGGGCTATGCTTTTTATTGAATAGTCCGAGTCTATTTCTAGTAATGAGAAGGTGCACAGGGCTATGCTTTTTATTGAATAGTCCGAGTCTATTTCTAGTAATGAGAAGGTGCACAGGGCTATGCTTTTATTGAATAGTCTGAGTCTATTTCTAGTAATGAGAAGGTGCACAGGGCTATGCATTTTTATTGAATAGTCTGAGTCTATTTCTAGTAATGAGAAGGTGCACAGGGCTATGCGTTTTTATTGAATAGTCCGAGTCTATTTCTAGTAATGAGAAGGTGCACAGGGCTATGCTTTTTTATTGAATAGTCCGAGTCTATTTCTAGTAATGAGAAGGTGCACAGGGCTATGCTTTTTTATTGAATAGTCTGAGTCTATTTCTAGTAATGAGAAGGTGCACAGGGCTATGCATTTTTATTGAATAGTCTGAGTCTATTTCTAGTAATGAGAAGGTGCACAGGGCTATGCTTTTTTATTGAATAGTCTGAGTCTATTTCTAGTAATGAGAAGGTGCACAGGGCTATGCTTTTTATTGAATAGTCTGAGTCTATTTCTAGTAATGAGAAGGTGCACAGGGCTATGCTTTTTTATTGAATAGTCCGAGTCTATTTCTAGTAATGAGAAGGTGCACAGGGCTATGCGTTTTTATTGAATAGTCCGAGTCTATTTCTAGTAATGAGAAGGTGCACAGGGCTATGCTTTTTATTGAATAGTCTGAGTCTATTTCTAGTAATGAGAAGGTGCACAGGGCTATGCTTTTTTATTGAATAGTCTGAGTCTATTTCTAGTAATGAGAAGGTGCACAGGGCTATGCTTTTTTATTGAATAGTCCGAGTCTATTTCTAGTAATGAGAAGGTGCACAGGGCTATGCTTTTTATTGAATAGTCTGAGTCTATTTCTAGTAATGAGAAGGTGCACAGGGCTATGCTTCTTATTGAATAGTCTGAGTCTATTTCTAGTAATGAGAAGGTGCACAGGGCTATGCGTTTTTATTGAATAGTCTGAGTCTATTTCTAGTAATGAGAAGGTGCACAGGGCTATGCATTTTTATTGAATAGTCTGAGTCTATTTCTAGTAATGAGAAGGTGCACAGGGCTATGCTTTTTTATTGAATAGTCTGAGTCTATTTCTAGTAATGAGAAGGTGCACAGGGCTATGCTTTTTATTGAATAGTCTGAGTCTATTTCTAGTAATGAGAAGGTGCACAGGGCTATGCTTTTTATTGAATTGTCTGAGTCTATTTCTAGTAATGAGAAGGTGCACAGGGCTATGCTTTTTTATTGAATAGTCCGAGTCTATTTCTAGTAATGAGAAGGTGCACAGGGCTATGCGTTTTTATTGAATAGTCTGAGTCTATTTCTAGTAATGAGAAGGTGCACAGGGCTATGCGTTTTTATTGAATAGTCTGAGTCTATTTCTAGTAATGAGAAGGTGCACAGGGCTATGCTTTTTTATTGAATAGTCCGAGTCTATTTCTAGTAATGAGAAGGTGCACAGGGCTATGCGTTTTTATTGAATAGTCTGAGTCTATTTCTAGTAATGAGAAGGTGCACAGGGCTATGCTTTTTATTGAATAGTCCGAGTCTATTTCTAGTAATGAGAAGGTGCACAGGGCTATGCGTTTTTATTGAATAGTCCGAGTCTATTTCTAGTAATGAGAAGGTGCACAGGGCTATGCTTTTTATTGAATAGTCCGAGTCTATTTCTAGTAATGAGAAGGTGCACAGGGCTATGCGTTTTTATTGAATAGTCCAAGTCTATTTCTAGTAATGAGAAGGTGCACAGGGCTATGCTTTTTTATTGAATAGTCCGAGTCTATTTCTAGTAATGAGAAGGTGCACAGGGCTATGCTTTTTTATTGAATAGTCTGAGTCTATTTCTAGTAATGAGAAGGTGCACAGGGCTATGCGTTTTTATTGAATAGTCTGAGTCTATTTCTAGTAATGAGAAGGTGCACAGGGCTATACTTTTTTATTGAATAGTGTGAGTCTATTTCTAGTAATGGTCCCATAAAATTGTTTCTTTCTTCTTTGCTGAATTGTCTTATAAATGCTTCATATTTACAAATCAAGAGACAAAAGATAAATATTATTTACACAAGACTGCCCCCATGTTTGTTTAAATACAATGACACCAGTCTGCAGATCAAATTAAGTTAACTTAACAATTTATAGATGACAAATACCAAATTCATTTATCCTTTATAGTAGATTAAAATGCCTTCATATTGAATAGAATTGTTAATTTGGTGTCCTTTTACACTATCTCTTACACTTGAGGTAAGTTATTTATTTGGATGAGTAAAGCTTGTAGAAACCTACCATTATTAGCCTATATCTGTTTCCTATTGACTATTTTAGGCAAAAAGTAAAGTATTTTTTTTCAAACTATACATTTTTGTTTTTTATGCTGTGATAAGAATTCTGTACTGGTCATCTAAAATGACATCTCTAAACAACCATTTAAAAGATATATATATATATATATATATATATATATATATATATATATATATATATATGCTTTAGAATGGTTTCATGATAAAATTGCTTTTTCTACATTTTCAGAAAGTAATACACTAATTTTTCATATGCTGTGCATGAGTTTTGCTTGACTTCTGACTTTCCAGTATTTTCTTTATTCACATGAATGCACGTTATGTGGTGCAAGCTTCACTTCATTAAGCATTCTATTGCTAACCCTTGGAAATCATCTTCCAAAGGAATCTACTGGTGAGTATGTAAAATATCCGACCATTTAAACTGTCAGATAAACAATGAAATAATGTTGACCTTGCTGAACAAAAAGCAAAATCCTTGGAGGCCTGAGGCATGCTGAAAATAGAGCCTAAGGAATTACAACTGTAGAAAATATCTTTCCTTTATTAAATTTAAAACACCTTTCAGTTTAATCTACTATTTTAAAGTACCACATGCAACAAAGAGGATTTAAGAAAGAAATTAAGTCCTACGGATAAAATAAAGATAACACAAAAAGTGAAATTCTTTCTACTTCTGAAAGGTCAAAGTATTATTTGTTGATTAGAATGTGAACACTCGTGTAAAACTTTTTTCCTCCAGGAATCTACTCCTTTAAAGAATGTGACTTGAATCTAAAGACTATCCTCATTCATATTACCAAGAGCATTTTTACAGGTATCAGTGACACCAAACAGTTACAGAACTTGTGCAAGTTTTTGTACTGGGATCATCAAAGGGGAATTCAGCAAACGTGATTTTGTGTGTTCAAACTGTAGCTTAGCTTTAACATTTTAGCATGATGGTGGAAACATCATTAGTTTCAGGATTCAGCGGGGTACTTTGTGAACAGGGAAGAAAGACAAGGAAAGTGCAGTAAGACCACATCAGAGCATAAAAATGCAGGCTGTCCAGAGTTTGGAGACTGAGAATAGACAGTGTAGAAGCTCAGTGACTAAACACACACATATGCATATGCACATACCCATACACAAATGCACAGTTTGTGAACAAAGTGCTTGGTGGAATATCTGTGAAAAGAGTTGAGGGTTCAAATCCCCACAGGGTTATGTTGCTTATTTGGCAGTTGGTGCAGAGGATTAAGGCTGTGAACTGTAGTTTTAGTGGTGTAGAGTTTGAGTCCCTCAAGCCTCATTTGCCTAATGTGTGACTTTGAACAATTCACTTAACTAGACAGTGCATTGGGACAACTGGGAATTTAGGCTGGACTCCTCAATCGTCTCCTGGACTACAAGCCTAGTAACTACCTATGAACACACACACATGCACATATGAGACCAACGTGTCTCCACAGTTAT